>NC_141612.1:5321870-5621870 GCF_047967505.1 Dipteris shenzhenensis
GTATTCGATTGCAAGGGAAGAAGCATATTGACCTTGGATGGATGGAAAGTTGTATCCTTTAGACCCTGCCACCCAAAAAAGTCCTCCTTTTCATATAGTGCATGATGTTGTTCGGTTTGTTGGCAAGGGACATGCTGGATTGCTTGGTTATTGTAATCGATTGAACCATTCTCAAACATTGGCTATGCAAGCAAGCGAGGTACAGAGAGCCCAAGCAGAAGAACTTGCACATTTGGGAAATATTACTATTGTGGCAATGCATAATAATAGTATGCAGGATCTCTAATTGCAAAACAAAGAACTCAGTGACAAAGCACATGCATTGGACTTGGAGTGACATGAATTAGAAGAATCAATCCAGAAGCTTGATAAAAGCAAACAAGATTTAGAAAGGTCTATCTATGGCCAAGTTCAACGTGATGTGGAGAAGGAACGAGAGAAGTCGATAGAACAAGTACAAAAGTTGAAGGGAACACCTTTGGGACTGAAGGAGAGAAAAAGACAATTGCAATCTATGGATGCATGTCAACCAATAGTGGTGCTCGAAAGAGGAGAATACGGGCTGCAAGGTAAGTTCCCCAAATTTTCAATGAAATTTCTTACTCCAAAATATTTGTGGTGTTGCATTCTTTCCACTGAGAGTCATTTGTACTCTACTTTAGGAATTTCATGGAGGATGTGATGGGAACAATGGAAATGGATGATAGTGATCCTTCATATGTTCTAAGAAGTTTAATAAAGCCAAGTGATGTCATGGAAGTGCTGAAGGACCCTAGAAAAAAAGGGCTACATAAAGAAGTTTCTAGAGAGGTAATGAAGGATTTCAAGGGCCTCGTCCAAGCAAAGGAGGTGCTTGGAGCTTGTGATGCTACTAGTGTAAGTCGTGAAGCTTACAACTTTGTTTTTAAAATTTTCAAGTTTGCTATGGAGGAAAAGTATAAGATATCTACAATGCCATTGCCAACACTGTGGTCTGTAAGGCTTGCACATCAAGAAACAAACCAATGTGCTAGAGAAAAGCTTGGAGGATACCATTGTGTAAGTGGCTCAATGACTTGGAAGAGTAAAAAGAAATGTGGCATCCAAACGTTTGAGATGAATGCTTTCATAAATGTTTACGTGGATGTAGAGAATTTGCAGAGAGCCATGGTCAAATCTATGGGATGAGAGAAGAAGGTAAGAGAAATTCCCTCTTCACATTCAACTTTATTTCTTTTGATTTCTATATGCTTACTGAATTTCTCTTTCATTGTACAGATGGCAAGCTAGTATTTGTTATAAAAATGGATGAAGCTCAGTTGGTAAGAGAGCACAAGCTAGAGAGGGTGAGCATTTGTATTATGAATGATGCCTTGCATTTTGCTCAAGGGGATGAGGAAGTTGAGCAGGGTTTCTTAGTCCAATCTAAGAAGGACATATGGTGGCTTGTAGCCTTTGAGACCCCAAAGGAGTGCCATGAGACATTGAAGTGGGTTTTGGAGAGAATCGGCATCCCATCGATTATTCGAAGACAAGAGGTAGGGCAAACATTAGTTGTGGATGGGCATGGAACGTTTTAAGTTGAATGGCATCTAGTTGGTGATTTGAAGACCCTCAAGTGCTGGTATGGTTGTGATACAGGTGCAGATGCAAAATGGACATGCTTGTATTGCACCCACTCTCAGAAGATGCAAAAGGGAAGCCTATAGTGGGAAAATGGCATCCTTTCTTGCAACCAAAGTGCAGCCCCTGATTGTCACAAAAAGGATCCTAAGTGGGACACCATTCTACCAATTCGGTTGGAGCGGGTACACGTGCGTACTTTGCATGCTGAATTGTGTATACTTGATAAGTTACTCTATCTCCATCTAGTTTATGCCTGGAATTTGAGGCCACAGCAAGTATCTGCACAATGCATTGCAAAAGCTGAAGAACTACTCTCACTAATGGGACTTCACGGAGGCAATGTGAAGCTTAAGCAGGAAAAGAAACAATCAGGAAAGACACAAAATCTTCCTGCTAAAGTATCCATGGGTGGAGGAAAGTTAAGGAGGTTCTTGTCCAACCACAATGCTGATAAAGAAAAACATACATTGGCTCAAAGCACCCTAGGTTGGGAGTACTAGAAAGATTTGTGTGAGTGCACCACAAATCAAGCTTCACATCCACAAATTGCTACTTTGAGAGCAAAATTGTGGACAAAGCTTGATGCATTTATAAAGTTGCTTAAACAAGGTCAAACAAATGAGCTTTATTATGAGAGATTCAGGACAGCATTGGGAGAATTCATATCATTGATGGTAGAAGCATGGGGGAGTCACATATTACACATTATATGGTAATCCTCCTTAGGTTGAAATTTGGTGCTTTAAACTTGAGTCAGTTTATGTTTCTAATACAATGTTTTTCTTTATAGCATATTCTTTACACACATGCACCATGGTTTGTGGAGTAATGGGGCCCTCTGTCCATTTGGAATACTCAAGGAATAGAGAAATCACACTATAGAGCAAAGGCAGCATACTTCAAGAATATAAGGCATGGGGGTGGTATCATGCGAAGCAATGCACTACACGAAATGTTCAATTGGTTTTATAGATGTCTAGAGGCTAGGACTCTCAAGCACGATAAGGTAGAGGTCTAAAGTCTCACAAAAGCGATTCAACATGTCAAGAAGACAAGGAGATGTCTTCTTGGTTTCAACGTAGAGTTACACAGGGGAGGCGTTGGGTCCTAAGAGAGCCCCAAATGTAAAATGTTTGATGAGAATAAAGTTAAGACTATTTTGAGTCAATTATAGATTCCAAAATTCACAAATTTGTTTGGAAATTGTAGGATTGCATGTGCGACATGGTAGGGCAGAGGGGTGAGTGGGTTGGGAGGGAGGGTGGTGAAGATTAAGTATTATCAAACTGGCGACAAAAGACTGGGAGGGAGGAGGTGTACTAAAAAAACCCTAATTTAAAAGAAAAACCCTAAAGTGCTTTAAAAAAGACTATATAAAGCACTTCAAAACCCTAAAATCCCTCATTTCTATGGCATGAGTTAAACAAACTGCTAGACCCACTGGACACCGTTTAGACACACCGTTTAGACACTACCTGTTGTCCTCCTCACAATGCCATGGCCTCCGAACACACTGCAAACCCTAGCAGCCAAGAGGGCAATGATCAATAGGGATCTGAAGGCAGTTCTCATCATCAGAAGTCCAAGCAACATGAGTCCCCACCATCCGACTCTCATGGGGGATCCCAGGGATCTCAACACCATGAGGAATCCCAACACAATGAAGGATCCAAGCACGATCAGGGGTCCACTCAATCCTTCCACACGACTAACCATGGAAGTCGAGAGGTCTCCTAAGAGGGGCAAAATAGTCTAGTCAATCCTAATCAACTGCCCCTCCCTCCTCTGTGGGATCTTGGCGTGGAGCATCTAGACCAAAAGGGGAACAAGAAAGGCAAAGAGAGGAGATGGAGAGATTACAGGGGCTACAACAAGAGGAAGTATTTGGTGGGCTCACAGATATAATAAACCTTGGCCCCAATCCTCTAACCAAGTAGACCGCACAAAAGAGCACCATTAACCCACTGTGCCTTGATATTATCAGATATGAGGAGCCTCTAGTACAAGCTGAGTAAGAGCCTCAACCTGCTATCTCACAGCCTCATGAAAAGGAAAAGAGACCAAGGATAATGCAGACCCCTAGGCGCGACAAGCCACCTCGAAGGACACACTAGACACAGGAAGATGAGTTTAAAGAGGTGGTTGCAAGGGAGGAGAGGTGAAAGAAGTTCAAAGCAGACAAGCGACCATGGAGCCATGTCCAGAGGCCAGTGCAGGTCCCCCAAAGATTAAGAGCCGCAAAAAATCAGGCATGAAGGCACTTCAAGAGATCCGCAAGGTCCAAACCATTGTGGACAATCTCATTCCCCGTGCACCCTTCTAGCATGTTGTACGTGAAATAGCACATCATTACAAAAGTGATGTGTGTTTCACTTCAGGCGCTATGGGAGCAATTTAGGAGGCAACAGAGCAGATGACATTAGGTCTTTTTGAAGATGCAAACTTATGTGCTATCCATGCCAAAAGAGTAACAGTGATGGACAAGGACCTTGCACTCACCAAGCACATCCAGTTCGATCCCTCCCTTAGGCCCTAGATGTTGTTTAGGTTTATTTGGTGTGAGCTGAATCATTTTGTAAATCTCTGCCCTTTGAGGCCAATGAATAAAAGATATTTTTATGTTCTATTACTTTTCATGTTATTATACATGTTACCTGATGCTTTCCATCAGTTTATGCAAGTTCAGTGTGAATTTGAGAGGTCAAATGATGTTTTTTCATCATGGTGCAGAAGGCAAATGTGTTCGGCATCACATGAGGAGCCCAAAAATAGTAGGTTTTAGCATACAGGCCCCATATGTGCCATAGGGGTTTTTAGCATTTTTGGGCTCCCTGCACGATGTTTGCTTTCTGCCGCGCGGTGAGATTCTAACTGGATTGCTCAGAAATGACCATTATAGTGCAAATATTTATATGATAACATGCTTCTGAATAGAATAGTGAATGAAAATATTAATGCCAACAATAATTAAAGTTACAAAATACAATGAGAGTATAAAAGAATAGTGAATGAAAATATTAATGCCAACAACAATTAAAGTTACAAAATACAATGACAGTATAAAATAAATTTTGTAAAAGAACACAAAATGGGGTACTATATAAAAAGTATATCTGTATTCATATAAAATAAAATTTCTATACAATAAGGCTTCAGAGCCTTTCTCTCTTCTCTAAAACATTGAGAACATCGGGCTTTGAATTCCCAAATACACTCCTAGCTCTAAACCTAGTCGATAGAAAGTCAACGCTATTGTCGTTGCTGGCCAGGGACATGGCTGCTGCCGTCAATGCCATACCTTGAAAATTGGTTCCACAAGCATTAAGGGCAGCCATGCGGTTTACCAAAATGACCTTGTCAGCATTGCGATTGATGTCAACATGACCAATCACTCTTGACAAGGCCTTGCACTTCAGGAGGTCATCAGTGCCATGTGGAGAAAACTTTTTGTGGATAATCACAAAGCGCACTTTTGCTTGGCCAAGGTAATGTGCTAGTGAGTGATCTTAACCGAAGCTACTCTGAACAAGGTTTTGCCGAGATGAGAATAGGTCAACCTCAAATGCCTCCTGTAACAGTTCAACCTTACATTAGAATTCCATTAAAGCAAAAGTATAACAAGAGAGAAGAAATTCATGTGGGGTTAAAGGTCACTGTGCCTTAACCCCAGTTATGTACAATACTCAAACACATATATAAATGAATGAAAAAGAAGATTAGGGTGGTTCTGCACCCACCAAACTTGTGTGGCTCTCTATCTCTTTCTCTCTCCTTCTTCCATTCTTGCTTCCGTTGAGAGCACTTTCAACTGGTATCAGAGCCCGAGTGATCTAGCTGAGCGTGCGTGAATGCTGGAAGCTCAGCAGCTCTGTGGGAGGAAGGAGAAGCTCTGTGGGAAGCTTTGTGGGTGACTTTACTTGCATCTGAGTATGCAGAGACCTTGGAGGAACCTTTGGAAAAGTCGCTTTGGCTTTGCGAAGTGGTTTTGAGAGCCTGTTAAGAGCTTTCAAAGAAAAAGTCGTTTTTTGAGCTTTTCCCTGTTTCGTTCAATGACAGAGACTCCGTATTGACTTGTAGAGGCAACTATTGCTTGCTTTTGGTGTCCACATTACTTCAGGAGCTTGGAAACACCTTCATTCTTGAATCTGGGATCATTTCAGTGGATTTCTGGCTCACTGTGTCAATTCCTGCGTTTTTTGCCCGGGTGTTGGAACTCAAGTTTGGAGCAACCATTTGCAGATCTGTCAGTTCCGGTGGACTCAGGAGGTCCTAAAACTTCTATGTTGCTCATCATTCGCACTCCGGTGGAGTTTACAAACAGCTCTGTTTCCAAAAACGTTTTTCAGTCCGTGTGTTGGACCCAGTGATTGGGACCACGGTTTCCAACCGTCTGTCCCATTGCGTTCCAGACGCCCAAAAACCCCTACCTGTCAGTTCTTGTATAACACATTCTCAATGAAGGTTTGCCCTCATAAAGTATAAGAAATGTGGATCATTATTGCCCATTTCATGCATTTTTTTAAAGATATGGCAATATTTCAAACATACATCCCCCCCCTCCTCTCCCCTCGAAATAAATGCTTCTCTTTTTGGTTTCTCCTTGTGGTGCAGCTACTCCCAAACTCTCCATCACCTCTACTCACCATCACCTCTCTCTCCTGTCTCTTCTCTCTCTCTCTCTCTCTCTCTCTCTCTCTCTCTCTCTCTCTCTCTCTCTCTTTCTCTCTCTCTCTCTCTCTCTCTTCTATCTTTTGTCTCCTTCTCGCATCTCTATATATTATTATAACGAACAACTATGTGTGTGTGTGTGCCTATGTGTCTGCATATGTCATGGTGTGTCTACACATATATGTGTGTTGGGCCTTTGGGCATGTTTTAGTGTGCACATGGGTCTGTGATGTCTCTCTCTCTCTCTCTCTCGGAATATACCTTATTATTTCTCACCATTAGCCCCTAACCTATTGCCCTCCATTATAACACATTCTCAATGAAGGTTTGCCCTTATAAAGTATAAGAAATATGGATCATTATTGCCCATTTCATGCATTTTTTTAAAGATATGGCAATATGTCAAACATACATCACTCCCCCCTCCTCTCCCCCTAAAATAAATGCTTCTCTTTTTGGTGTTTCTTGGAGGTTTCTTGTTGTGGTGTAGCTACTCCCGAACTCTCCATCACTTCTACTCACCATCACCTCTCTCTCTCTCTCTCTCTCTCTCTCTCTCTCTCTCTCTCTCTTTTGTCTCCTCTCTCTCTCTCTCTCTCTCTCTCTCTTTATATATATATATATATATATATATAGATATATACATCCCGAATTGCTTCATCTCCTCTCCCCTCCTCTCTTCCCTCCTACGTCTCTATATATTATTATAAGGTTTGGCCTTATAAAGTACACCACTCCATCTTTCATTAGGGGAGAATTGGGGTCTCCAAAGGGCCCCCAATTATTGTTTCCTAATTTCAAGGGATTAGTGAGGTATTTGAGGTGTACCAATGGGAATGCTCCTTTTTACGGGGCAATGCCATGTTGAGGTGGAGGGTGGGCAAACTTGTAAACAGCCCCTATTGGCTACTCCTCTACACTAGGGACAACTCAAACCATCCCCCCCCCTCAACCCATGCTTGACCCTTCTCCCATATGCACCTCCCCCAAACAAACCTACAAGTCATTCAAGAGGTGGTGGGCCCTTTTGGGTGAACTTTTCCCCCCTCTCAGCTTATTACAGGCCTAGCCCCTCCTCTTCTCTTGTCCAGCTCCATTCTCCCTTCATTTTTTAAATGTGGGAACTCATTTGGCATCTTCTCTACCCCCTCTTGCTCTAGTCCACTGTGTTTCTCCCTCTCTAATATGTCTTGTAGTAGCTACTCATTCTCTCTCCATTCCTAGCTACAGCACCTCCTATAGCAACAACTGCTCATCCCCCTCTACTCTTTCTTCCTCCATTCCTAGCTACAGTACCTCCTGTAGTGGTTGCTCATCCCCCTCTACTCTTTCTCCCTCCATTCATAGCTACAACACCTCCTGGAGCAGCTGCTAATCCCCCTCTACTCTTGCTCCCTCCATTTCTAGCTATAGCACCTCTTGGAGCTTCTCTCAACCTTCAGTTGCACCCTCTATTCCTTCACCCTCTCCCTCTATCGGAGCTGCTCTCTCTCCAAGCTGCACTTTCTAGTCCACTATTGCTGTTGTTACCTCTGTACAAGCATGGTGAGGAGACCATACATGTACTCCATGTCCCACAGGAGCAAGAATGCACTAGGTGAATGGGTGCCTTGCACCTACAGCTTGAATGATTGGATAGTCACGAGAGGATATGCCAAGGGTCCACATAAGCTTCCCAAGAGCTAACGAGGTGATCTTTTTCATGAATGGAAGGGGTGCATCATGAAGTTCAAGCTTGGGAAGAAAGGATTGCTGGCAAAGGAGCAACACATCTACATGGGGAAGGACATGCACCTTCCTCCATCAAGCAATCAATCGACAATACCATCGCATTGTAAGTCTGCATTTTGTGTAAGATTTTGAAGTGTAATGAGTCAGTTTGAAATTGTATTTTAAAATAGCACTTTGTATAGCAAATGTATTTCCTTCAGACTTTGAGGAGTGGGAGCCAGTGGAGTGCTTCTTAGGTAAGTTTACTACCATTCATGAGGATTTAGGAAGGCCAATGCATGCTGGAGAGAAGTCCTCTAGTTTGAAATAGAGAAATATCTATTGGTATAATGCCAAGTACATTACTCCAAGGATGGCATCAAGCTATGGCCATCTTCAATGCATTGCAACACCACAACTTGAAGACATGGATTGCAACATGGTGGACACAAGAACAATGCAATCATACAAGGAAAAGATTGCAAAGGTTGTGGGGATGGCCATGAAGTTTACATTTGACTCTAAATGGGTAAGGTTGTCTTGGTTTATGCCTCTGCACATTTTTGCTTCTTGTTTTTAGAATATCTACATGCACAGAACAAAAACCATGTGGTCATGCAAGTGCCTACATGAGAATGCCCTTGAGGAATTGCTTGGGGTCGATTGGGGAAGCAGGTTAGGTGAACAAAAGGGTGATCTGTTTCAATGCCATGTATGTAAGGACAATGTGGTTGTCAAGTACCACATCTCCCACCAAATGTTATATTTTGCTTTCCAATATAGATGCTAGAAGAAAACAGGTGGCAATTGGCTCCGCTTTGACTCTAACGATGCTTATAATATAGGGGTAAGTTTATGTATTGGTTCTCATTTAGGAGATGTCAAGAATGTGACTGTCACATCACAGTAGACTCTCAGGGACATGCGGGAACACCTATTGGTCATGGAGGATGGCATGTATGAGTCCTTTCACTTTACCTTCAATGGTGAAAAGGTAGGAAAGCATGCAGAGAAGCTCATGCATAGTGCAACTTTTATCCCTCCTACAATATTGAAGGTTGTAAACAATGTGGGGTGGAACAATTGTGGATTTTAACATTTTCCAATTAATAGTGGTGCAATTAATTTTGATGTTTTGAATGGTTTTGTTTCATGTCAGTGTCAAGTTTTTCCCAAAAATTTTATAATTATTTTTATTTTTTATATTTAGAACATTTGGGTATATATAGGTTATAAAGTTACTTTCGTTTCAAAGTTTCACTATCATAGCCATAGTTCTCCTAACTACCAAACTACCATGGAGTCTGCTAGGTCTGCCTTCCACGATTTCATCTCCCGTACTCCATTAATTGATAGAGAGGAGGAGTTATTTCCAATATTTGATAAGAGCATAGATGTCCTAGGCACCTACTTGGGAGCCCGAGATGAGTTTAAGGACCTCATCAAGTACATGCAAGACTACATCGCGAGTTTTGCATATCAACTTGATGAGTCTACAAAAATATGGGTCCCAATTGATTATTTGAAGCACTTGTTCAATCAAGAACCCAGGTTCATCAAGCGTTTAGATCACTTTCAAGCCCAACTCACACCCCTAGGGTTTAGGGAGGTGGACACTGATGACCTCCTAGCATGTGGAGTCATTGAAAACACACGAAATAGGTTCCTATCCTAGGAAATGAGCTTTATTTTTGTTCTCCAAGAGGGATAAATTGAAGAGGAGGCCTCGACCTCAAGCCCTGACCCTGCCCCTACCCTTTCCAATCCTCTTATTTCTATAGATGAGCCCAACATCTACAATGAAGAGCCGATACATGAAGAAGCTGAGGAGTGGGAAGCTGCATTGGCGCTGGAAGTGCTCCATCGACCTCCTGAACCCCATTCTACTTCTCAAATTCCATCCACCTGGGGCACCACCTCTGTTGACCCCACAACAATGATATGGTTTCTTGCTCCCCTTCTTGTCAATGGAGAACAATACCTCTTTCTCCATGACATAGAGGTTATGTTTGGTCTCTAGGAGGATGAATCTCTTGGTGTCCAGTGTGGATATGAGGTGGACACAACTATGCAAGAACCTGGGTTTTTGGGAGTAGATGATTCAATAGAAGAGGTTCTTGCTTTAACAATAGCCCAAATCAAAGATACAGAGACATCAATCTACTCCGACCTACCTGATGTGTTGAGATATCGAGCTCCACTCGTGATATGCCAGTGTGTGACCGTTGTGCATTTATGTCACTGACTTGTTAGCTGCAGATGCGGTTGGCACACTGCCCATGAATAATAGCTGGATGATAGCTATCTTTATGTACTCTAGTTAGTGGCTTAGTTTGTATGCCACCTTAGTCAGCTGAGTTTGGTTTTAGACCCACATATAGGGTTCACCTATTCTTTTGTGCTTAGAGTTCTTTTGGCTTTCACAACTAAGAAGAGGAAAAGTATTTACAGCCTCCACCTTTGTGTATATTACCCCATTGTGTATGTGAGAAAGCTGGTATCAGAGCTCGGTTCATGGTAAGGAGATCAAGAAAGCAAACCAAGTTCGCGGTGTCTTAGTAAGATCATCAATGTTGCTTTCCTTTTTTTTCGAGTTTGGGAGCAATTCTCTATAGGTAGCATAGTCGGAAAGTGCAAGAGTGCACTGTCTCAAATTGGATGCCCTTCACGATGTGGTGAGAGGGTAGTTTATGCTACAGGAGGGAGCCAAAGAGGTCATGGTGGATGGCAAAGAGGCCAAAATTCAAAGAACAATGTTGAATGCTACTACTATGGTAAAATGGGTCATATGGTTAAAGACTACTATAAAAAGCAAAATGACATCATGACTGGAAAATTGCAGCAAGGCAATTATGCATCCTCTAGTAGATAGGGTGATGACAAAAATGAGCATCTGTTTATGGTGCAGAACATGACCTATGCTATGACAAGTGCAGAAGAAAGAAATGATGTGTGGTATGCTGACTCAAGTGCGTCAAACCACATGACAGGTCATGCAGAATGGATACAGGATGCAAGCAAAATGGAAAAACCAAGATTTGTGGAGACTGGTGATGATACTACACATCCTATTGTGCAGATCGGTAAAATTCCTTTGTCTATATAGGATGAAAAAAAGAAATACCTATCTAATGTACTTCATGTCCCAAATATCACCAAGAACCTAGTTTCTATTGGTCACATGGTTGAGTAGGGCTTGCAGGTCAGATTTAATCCTCATGGATGCTTTGTTGAGGATATGAAAAATAAAGGTGGCTTGATAGCAAAAGGGAAGAAGAAGGGCAAGATGTTTACATTGGATGTGGACATACCTGAATTGAGTGTAGCAATGTTTGCACATGGGACACGTGTAGTTGCAGATATTGATATCTGGCATAAACACATTGGTCATGTTAATTTACAGTGACTTAAATTAATGTAGGCCCAAAATATTGTTGCAGGATTGCTTAAGTTTAAGGTTGCAGAAATTCATAAGGTATGTGAAGCCTATCAATTTGGAAAACATGAGGAAACCATTTCCTAGACATGATCAAGCGAGTAAGAGGCCATTGGAATTAATCCACTCTAATGTGTGGACTACTAAAGCTGCATCTATTGGTGGCTATCATTATTTTGTCACTTTTATTGATGACCAGCAAAAAATTTTGGGTGTATTTTATGAAAAAGAAAATTGAAGTATTTGGGCATTTCAAAGCTTTTAAATCTATGGTTGAAAAAGACATAGGCCTGCAAATAAAATGCCTAAGGTCTGATGGAGGGGGGAGTACCTCTCAAATGAGTTTGCAAGTTTCCTGCAAAAGCATGGCATAAAGCAGCAATATTCATGCAGTCATACCCCACAGCCAAATGGACTTGTAGAAAGGAAAAACAGGCATATTGGAGAGGTATCTCGTGCCATGCTTAACAAAAAAGACCTGCCAGATTATTATTGGGCTGAAGCAGTTGCTACAGCAATCCACATAATGAACAAGGCTCCCACTATAGCAATACATGTCATGATGCCAGAGGAGAGGTATACTAGTAGGAAACCAAATATTTCTCATTTGAAAGCTCTTGGTTGCATTGCCTATGTTCATGTGCCAGATGAGTTGAGATCCAAGTTGGATCCAAAAGCTAAGAAGTGCATCTTTATTGGTTATTCTTTGTAGCAGAAAGGGTATAGATTCTATAACCCTTCTACTCATAAGTTTATAGTGAGCAGACGTGTTTTTGATGAGATGAGCAGCTAGTATAAACGAGTACATGTGATTGATGATGTAGATGCACAAAATGGTAATGCTGCATGAAATTCACAACAGCAATCACAAAATATTAGTGGACCTATAGTGTCCTCTAGCAGTGGTTCACATACTTTGCCATGGACAGCCAGGTTGATTGAGATCAGGAGGATCCCCTCAAAGCAATGCAGATAATGGTATGCAAGTATCACGAAAAGGAAAAGAGAAAGTAGATCAGTGATGTGAATGCAGGTCACTCTTATGTGGATGGTGAATCCAGTGGCTCAGAACAGAGCCTTGATGATGAGTTGGGTATTCCTTTTGTTGTTACACCTAGAGTAAGGAAGACAAGGGATGTTTTGAGAGCACCTGGTAGTGAGCGTATTTTGGCAGGCCTACCAAAGCTAGGTATCTTGTGGATAGGCTAAAATATGATGGATTTATGGCCATTCACTATGCCTATATGGTCAAAGTGATACATGAACTAGAACCCACTTCTTTTGAGCAAGCCATGGGAAAAGAAAAATGGGAGAAAGACATGGATGAAGAAATGGATGCCTTGGAAGCAAATGCTACATGGGAATTGGTGTCTTTGCTTAAAGACAAGAATGCAATTGGCTGCAAGTGGGTTTATAAGGTGAAGCACAATGCAGATGGTTCTGTGAACAGATACAAGGCAAGATTAGTTGTCAAGGGGTATGCACAGACATATGGCATTGATTATAAAGAAACATTCAGTCCGATTGCAAGGATGGCAACTGTAAGAGCAATCATTGCTATGGCTGCATCAAAAGGATGGTCTTTACATCAGATGGATGTAAAGAATGCTTTCTTGCATGGTGATTTGCAAGAAGAGGTCTATATGGAGCAGCCACCAGGTTATGTTCATGCTGTTCATCCTGAGTTTGTTTACAGGTTGAAGAAAGCCTTGTGTGGCTTGAAGCAAGCACCCAGAGCATGGTCTGGGTGCTTGCTTCAAGCCACATTGTAGTATGGACTATTTTTTAAGATTGGGTTTCAGATACAGTTGCATGGATACACTGATGCTGATTGGGTTGGTAGTATTTCTAATAGACGATCTACCAGTGGATATGTGTTCTCTTTTGGGAGTGCTGCAATCACTTGGAGCAACAAGAAATAGCCTACAGTTGCCTTGTCGAGACAGAGGCTGAGTACAGGGGTGCAGCAATGGCTGCATGTGAGGTGGCTTGGTTGCATAAGCTACTTTATGATATGCATCAGTCCACAGATGGACCAGTTGTCATTTATTGTGATAACATGAGCAGTATACACTTGGCAAATAACCCAGTCTATCATGCTAAAACAAAGCACATTGAGGTGCATTATCACTATGTGTGGGAAAAGTTTCTAGAAGGTTTTATTGATCTAGTTTATGTTAGCACAGACGATCAGGTAGCTGACATATTCACGAAGGCATTGGGAGCAGAGAAATTGCACAAGTTCAGAGACCTACTAGGCAGGAATTGGGATTGAGCTCGAGGGGGAGTGTTGAGATTTCGAGCTCCACTTGTGATATGCCAGGGTGATGGTTGTGCATTTATGTCACCGACTTGTTAGTTGTAAATGCAATTGGTACACCGCCCATGAATAATAACTAGATGATAGCTATCTTTACGTACTCTAGTTAGTGGCTCAGTTAGTATGCCACCTTAGTTAGCTAAGTTTGGTTTGAGACCCACATATAGGGTTCACCTATTCTTTTGTACTTAAAGTTCTTTTGGCTTTCAAACTAAGAAGAGGAAAACTGTTTTCAGCCTCCACCTTTGTGTATATTCCCCCATTGTGTATGTGAGAGAGCTGAAAGTGAAACTCCTTCCTTCCCTCCCACTCTTCACATGATTTTCCAGAAGAAGCCTCCACATCTCACTCTAGACAACACGAGCCCTCTGGATCCATCCTCATTGACAAAGAGGAAGGGATTGAGCATGACAACTCCATAGTGGTAAGAAACTATGAGCTTTGAATTGAGAGTGCTCTCAACGGCGGAAGCAAGAATGGAAGAAGGAGAGAGAGAGAGATAGAGAGCCACACAAGTTTGGTGGGTGTAGAACCACCCTAATCTTCTTTTTCATTCATTTATATATGTGTTTGAGTATTGTACATAACTGGGGTTAAGGCACAGTGACCTTTAACCCCACAACCTCCCACTTAAAGGACAATGTGCCTTTAAGGGAGAACAACCAGTGAGCATACTATCCAATGCCCATCAATACACGACAATACTCAAACCGCTGACTAGGTAGACTCTTCGTTAGCATATTTGCAGGGTTATCATCTGTATGAACCTTGACAAGCTCTATGCGCTTGTCCTCAAGTACCTCCCTGATGAAATGGTACCTGACCTCAATGTGTTTGGTCTTTGCATGAAAGACCGGATTCCGTGCTAGCTGAATAGCACTCATGGAATCACTATGCAATGTCGGTACACCTGTATGAATCCCCAAATCTTCCACTAGCCGATCAAGCCATATAGCCTCCTTGCAACCCTCTGTGGCTGCAACATACTCAGCCTCTGTGGTAGACAAAGCAATGCACTTCTGTGCGCGAGACATCCACAACACTGCACCACCTGTAAAGGTGAACACATAACCAGAAGTGGATCTCCTACTATCCACATGCCCTGCATAGTCTGAATCTGTGTACCCAAGTACACGCATGTCTCCTTTACCAAAGCAGATGCACATCTCCTTGGTACCCTTCATGTACCTCATGATGCACTTAACTGCTCCCAATGCCTCTTTCCTGGATTAGCCATATATCGGCTAACAACTCCCACTGCAAATGCAATGTTTGGTCTAGTAGCTATCATAGCATACATAAGACTCCCAACTGCTGATGCATAAGGAACCTTGGCCATCATGGCCCTCTCCTCATCTGATTTGGGACTATCTGTATGACTCAGTTTCACATATGGAGGCAATGGAGTACTCCTGCCTTCCCCCCCTCCATATTGAAATGCTGTAATACTTTTGTAACATACTCTTTTTGTGAAAGCCAAAGGAGTTTCCTACTCCGATCATGCGTGATGCGCATACCAAGAATATGACCTGCAAGTCCCAAATCCTTCATATCAAAGGCCTCATGCAACTTGGCCTTTAATGCATCTAGCTCATAAGTATTCTTGCTAGCCAATAGCATATCATCCACATATAGTGCCAAGATTATCAGGCTATTATCCTTAGCCCTTTTAGTGTAGAGGCAGTGATCAATTTCACTCCTTCTAAAACCCTGGGACCGAATGAAAGCATCAAACTTCTGATACCATTCTCTAGGCACTTGCTTAAGACCATAGAGACTCTTCTTTAGCTTGCAAACTAAATGCTCTTTGCCCTTTTCTTCAAAGCCTTCCGACTGCACCATGTAAATTTCCTCATGCAAATCCCCATGCAAGAAAGCTGTCTTGACATCCATCTGCATAAGCTCCATATCCTCTGATGCCACTAGTCCAAGCATGCATCTAAGTGTGGTCATCTTCACAACCGAAGAGAATATCTCATCAAAGTCCACACCCTTCTCTTGCTTGAACCCTTTAGCAACCAAACGAGAACCAAACAGGCCTTGTACCTAGGCACATCATCACCTGTGACCATTTTGTAGACCCATTTACATGGCAATGCTTTCTTTCCATGTGGCAAAGAAACCAAGTCCCAAGTCTTATTCTTCATAAGTGAACTCAACCCTGATTGCATAGCATACTCCCACTTGCGTTTATCCTCACGCATCATAGCCTCTCTGTAGCAAGAAAGCTCCCCGCAATCAGTAAGCATCACATAGTCTACCCCTGGAACAAACCTATCAGGCGGTCTAGACACTCTAGATGATCTTCTCAAGGGCATTTCAGCTTGCTGTCCCACCTGCATATCAGCCACATTTGGCTCATCATTTCCACCAATAGATGATCCATCATCTACCCTTGATTGTATACCTGTGGGAGTACTTGGTGGTACCATTTCTTGCACATTTGTGCATGGACAGCTTGCTGTCTATCAACATATGCACGTGGATTCACATCTTGGAAAGTGATTCTCCTCATTTCCACATCCCTCATGGGTGCCTTATGCATCTTCTTCTCATTGAAGACCACATCATGGCTGCGTATGATCTTCTTTGCTTCTGGATCCCAGAGACGATAGCCCATCTCTCCACTTTCACCATAACCTAGAAAGATGCATTTCCTAGACTTAGGATCTAGCTTCTTTCGAAGCTCTTTTGGCACATGTGCATATGCCTCACACCCAAATATATGCAAATGAGAGTAAGAGGGCTTCTTGCCACTCCATGCCTCTTCAGGAATACCACCATCCAAACTCTTGCTAGGTGATCTATTGATCACATGCACTGCAGTCTTCATTGTCTCAGCCCAAAAACCACCATAAAGACTTGCATTGGAAAGCATGCATTGCAACCTTTCTTGAATGGTATGGTTCATCTTTTCCGCAACTGGATTTTGCTCTGGAGTACGAGGGGATGTGAGCTCCCTCTTAATCCCACGTGTATCACAGAAATGCTAAAAGTCATGAGAGAGATACTCTCCACCATTGTCAGTCCATAGGCATTTAAGCGTTCTACCTAACTGATTCTCAACCAAGGCCAGCCATTTCTGAAATACCTGGAACACATCACTCTTCCGAGCTATAGCATAAGCCCACACTTTCCTAGTTGCATCATCAATGAATGTCACATAGTATTCAGCCCTGCCTAATGACCGTGTAGGCATGGGACCACATATGTCTGAATGCACCAAATCAAGCATTTCAAACTCTTTCTTTCCCCTTCTTTTATGGGCTGATTTAGTCTACTTCCCATAGAGACAGTGCTCACAAAATTCAAAATCAGAGAAACTCAAATGCGGTACATAACCCAAACGGCATAAGAGTTTCATTCCATTCTGGCTCATGTGCCCCAACCTGCAATGCCACAAAGAAGTGCTTGGTTGCTCGGTTATTGCAACAACATGATCAAATACCCCTGATACATGTAAGGGATACAAAGTCCCACACTTGGCACCCCTAGCCAAAAGCATAGAGCCCTTTTGAATTTTCCAACTTTGAAAGCCAAAAGTGGTGTGAAAACCAGCATCATCTAGCTGACCCACTGAAATAAGACTCTTGGTCAACTTAGGCACATGTCTCACATGTTTCAAAACAAATGCAGACCCATTTGCAAAAGAAAACTTTATGTCACCTGCTCCCACTATGTCACATGCATAGTCATTTCCAAGATGCACACAACCTGTCTTTCCACTATCATAAGTGGAGAACCATTCCCTATGGGGAGTAACATGGAATGAAGCACCAGAATCCAAAATCCAATCCTGGGAATATGCATCATCTAAAGTGGTAAGCAACTCTGCAGATAAACTAGACATGAAGAGAACATCATTGTCACTATCATGTGTGACTGCATTGATCTCCTCGATCTTCACTTTTCCTTTGTCCTCCCTTGGACTCTCTTCCTTTTGATTTGCACCCCAATTTGCATTCTTTTTCTTATCCTTTTGCTCTCTTTTCAGCTTGTAGCAATCCTTTTTCATATGGCCCTTCTTGCCACAATGGTAACACTCAATGTTCCATTCCCTGGATTTGCTACGAGACTTCCCTCTTTCTTGGGACTTTCCCCTGAACTGTGATTTGCCCCTTTGCACATTTAAGGCTGCATCCTGCTTGTTGCCATCCATAGACTTCCGTCTAATCTCCTCGGCCAACAAGCTACCCACAACATCATCAAATTTCAGTACTCCACCAGGTGCAGAGTTACTAACAGCTGTACGGAAGGTATCCCATGAGGATGGCAATGAACATAAGAGAAATATTGCCTTAGTCTCCGCATCAAAATTCATTTTCTGAGCCTGAAGTTGGCTGAAAATAATATTGAATTCATTCAAATGAGAAGCAATGGAGACCCCTTCCTTCATCTGCAGCTCAAACAACCTCTTCATGAGGTAAACTTTATTAGAGGCAGTTTCCTTCTCATAAGTGGCACACAGTTTCTTCCACAAATCTTCTATAGTTTGCTCATTTAACTACTGTGAAATAAACTGACTCTGCAAGATGAAGTCTAATAGTAGACTTTGCTAATGCATCCAACTCATTCCAATCATCCTCAGACATAGTTGCAGGCTTAGCTTCAATCCCTGCCAAGGGTTTAATCTGCTTCTTTTGAATAAGCACATCCCTTATTTGTTCTTTCCACAAAGAAAAGTTTGTCCCATCAAACTTTTTAATGTTGAAAAACTCCTTTTCAGACATGGAAGAGGATGCCATGATGCAAATAAAGCAAAATCCCAAATGCTAGCGCCTCAAGAGAGAATCACACGAAATACCAGGTGCACCCAAATGTGTATGCCACAATAGAGTGAAATATCACCAAAACTCAAAGCTCAAAGCATCTGACTCATGTGCATATACTATGCATCCATATGAGCAAATCTGGCCCAAAAGAAAATGCCAATAAGTGCCAAATGACTCAAGCATAAACACTGTCCACTGGCATATGCATCAATAATGTCTCATCCAAGAGAGCATAGCACTATCAGTGCATCACCTGCAATGTTTCAAAGCTGTCCCTCAGCATAAAATAGCATCCATGTGCAAAGCGTCCATAAAAAAATAGCATCCCACAAGGCAATTTGGGCCTATCAGCACATCCAACAAGGACCGCAATGCATCCAAATGGCCTATAAATCATCCACTACAACCCAATGCATACCACGAATGAGCGCACTGCAACCAGAGTAATCTGCATAAGGTATGCTCAAGAAATCATAGTCCCACGGTAATGAGCGCTACTGAAAATAGAACCTGAGATGCCTCAAAACATGGGTGCCATTGCATAATCGGACTCAGCAAGAAAATCTGCAAATATCTCTCTTCTGCTAGAACTCCAAAATCCCAACCGATGAATGAGAAATGGGAGTCAACACTTATCCACTACCATGTGGCATAAATCTAAGGTTTCAAAACCTTAGAATGAAAAATGCATAACAGAGAGACGAAATCGAATACACAGAGATCTATAACTCTGAAAATCCTCCATGGCAATAGGTTAGGGGCTAAAGGTGAGAAATAATAAGGTATATTCCTTGAGGTAGTAAATCCCATACAGGTAAGAAGGGAGGTTTGTGGAGGTCCGGTCGAGCATTTTGGACATTCGGGGGAGGAGGGAGGTTTGGGGGAGAGAGGAGGCTTGGGGAGGGAGTTTCATGCTAATTAGATTTAAAAGCTATGAAAGATGGAGTGGTGTACTGTATGATGTTTTATATAGTTTCCTTATAGCTTAGAGTAGCCATCCATATCTTTAACATACTATGAACATACTATAAACATGTCTTGAATGTGGGAGAGAGAGAGAGAGAGAGAGAGAGAGAGAGAGAGAGAGAGAGAGAGAGAGAGAGAGAGAGAGATACACACACACACATCATAGACCCCATGCACACTAAAACATGCCCAAAGGCCCAACACACATATATGTGTAGACACACCATGACATATGTAGACACATAGGCACACACACACATAGCTGTTCATGCCCAACTAATATTTTTAGAGTTATAATAATATATAGAGACACGACAGGAAAGAGAGGAGGGGAGAGGAGATGGAGGTAGATATATATATATATATATATATATATATATAGAGAGAGAGAGAGAGAGAGAGAGAGAGAGAGAGAGAGAGAGAGATGGAGTGATGTACCGTATGATGTTTTATATAGTTTCCTTATAGCTTAGAGTAGCCATCCATATTTTTAACGTACTATAAAGATACTATAAACATGTCTTGAATGTGGGGAGAGAGAGAGAGAGAGAGAGAGAGAGAGAGAGAGAGAGAGAGAGAGAGAGAGAGAGAGAGAGAGAGAGAGACATCATAGACCCCATGTGCAGACTAAAACATGCCCAAAGGCCCAACACACATATATGTGTAGACACACCATGACATATGTAGACACATAGGCACACACACACACATAGTTGTTCATGCCCAACTAATATTTTTAGAGTTATAATAATATATAGAGACGCGGCAGGAAAGAGAGGAGGGGAGAGGACATGAATGAGGTATATATATATATATATATATATAGAGAGAGAGAGAGAGAGAGAGAGAGAGAGAGAGAGAGAGAGAGAGAGAGAGAGAGAGAGAGAGTTGGTAATTAGACTTGGTGTATGATGATTTGTGGGGAAGGTAGTAGGGTTGAAAAGCTTGTTTGTGGCTATTGATAAGAAAGGCATGATGTAGCTTAGAGAGCAGGTTTGTATTTTAGGATTGAGAGGGGGAAGGACGTTGTACGGGACATATAGACCTTGGGAATGTCCCTGTAGATGTGTATGGGAGGTAGAAGAAGCACTTGTGAAACGATATAGCTTGCATCATAGCTTAAAGGAGATGAGGCATCTTCAATAGGGAGTTCAGCATCAATTAAGCATCCAATATAGGAGACTTTGATAGATGTCTAGGAATAGATAGAAATGTGTCCAAAGCTAATGGTGGTGGGCATTCCATAAAATTTAGGCAGTGTTGGTAATTAGACTTGTGCATGATGATTCGAGGGGAAGGTAGTAGGGTTGAAAAGTTTGTTTGTGGCCGGTATTGAGAAAGCCATGATGTTGCTGAAAGAGCAGGTTTGGGTTGCCAAATGGGATGTCGAGAGGGGTGAGAGGGAGAAGGATGTTGTTGGGGGGCATGTAGACCTTAGGAATGTCCCTGTAGATGAGGATGGGAGGTAGAAGAAGCGTTTGCAAAACTACATAGCTTACATCATAGCTTAAAGGAGATGCCCTTCTTCAATAGAGAGTTCAGCATTAATTAAGGATCCAATGTAGGAGGCTTTGATAGATGTATAGGATTTATCTCAATCTTTAAAGCCTTGAGTCTAATGTAGTTTGACAACTAAGTCAATATACATCCTTGGAAATATTTTTCTATTTTGTTTCGGCTGCAGTTTGCAAGGATGACTTCTGCCATTGTTCCCTGCATTGAAGAGGAAATTTTTGGAATTGTGGTGCTGTCCTTTTGTGAATGACAAAGTGTGTGTGCAATGCAACGAGTTGCAACGGTAGAGAGTTCTACAATTTCTAACATTGTTGTCATCTTTTTGTGAATGATGAAGCCTTCGTGCAATGAAATGAGCGGCAAGAGCGAGGGCTTCCACTAATGGGACAAATTAGATAGCTAAGTGCTTTGCCAAACAAAATGGTGTTACTATTAAGTTCATCAATGAACATTGCACTTTTGCTATAACAAAACATCTTAGAGGGGAGGGACCTTCCACTTATGCAACAAAGTATGCAAGGAAGTGTCTGTCATCTTCAAGGCCATATGGTCTCTCTATTACACATCCTTTGAAGTCCATTCAAAATGTATGCAAGCATAATGGTGATGTGAATGCTATGAATACAAGATATCTAACATCCTTATGTAGAGAAGTCGATGGAGTGGTAACAGAGGGTAGGGGTGCATCCTATAAAACTCTCATTGAGAGGATTGCTCATATTGAGAAAGATGTAAATGACACAAGCCAGTATGTACGACAACTTTCAAGGGGGGTGAAGAAGGCTCAGTAGTATGTGATAGAGGATGTAGGTTACAAGTTGACAAGCTAAAAGAGCAAGTTGAACTGTTGTGCGTCGAGATGTCAACATTCAAAATTGGTTTGAAGAGGCTAATAGCCTTGATGACAAGGATGAGCCATGAGTTGGAGCATGTTATAGCTCATGAAAATTGAGATGGTTTTGGGACTTCTATATTGCTTTTTGAAAAGGATTGCAAAGTTCTTCTATGTTATTTGCATACTGGGGTCAATCTTAAGTTATTTAGTAGGATAGCCTTTTGTGCCTACCACACAAAACTTCTGTATTTGTTTTTCAATTGCAATAATTTTTGAGGTTTCTTATCTTTATTTGATATATGTGGCAATGTAAGTCAAATTAATGTAAATAGAAATACATGGATATCTGTGAGCTACAATTGATGGAGTATTGTTATATGTCATGGAAGGTAAGGAAGAAAGTTCGATAAGTGAAATATATGTGAGTAACCTTGAATGATCCTAGGTCCTTCAGATACATTTATTTAATGCGCTCTCTTTTTGAGTACATATTTAATTATGATATTAGCATATGTCATGCATGTAGATACATACATACACACAACTTACCTACATATATCGCTCATGTGCATGTACTCACACCCTTAGGCTGTTCATCTTAGTTCTCAATCTTTGTATTTTACTAGAATACATGTTACAAGAATGTCTCACCATATTCTTTAGGTTGCATCTACATACATGGCATTGAGTCTTTCCATACATATGCTTGCATGAATTTACACATATATGCATGCAATTATGCACTCATGTGCATGCACTCATACCCTCAAAGCATTTACACCTACATATGTTTCATGGATGCATATCTTAAGCAAAAAGGTGAAAGCTTCATGCTACAAAATTACAATAGGAAGTTATAGGCTATTTTTGCATTTTGCATTGTCAAGCATTCCATTTAGCATGAATATTTCTATTAGTCAACTCCATTTGGAATGCATCATTACTTCTACCAAATGAGTCCATGTACACTCCATTTATTTGATTGACAATTTAATCCTTTGCCTTATATGCCATAAATCCCAAACCATATATATATATATATATAGATAGATAGAGAGAGAGAGAGAGAGAGAGAGAGAGAGAGAGAGAGAGAGAGAGAGAGAGAGAGAGAGAGAGAGAGAGAGAGAGAGAGAATAAGATATATATGGTTGTGTTCATAAACAGACAATGGCAAAAGAAACAAGTTGTCATAGGAGAAAATTATGGGATTCAATGTGCACGGCACATCGCAGTATTGCCAGATAGAGAACAATGTTGAAAAAACAAGGTTTTAGACACATGGGGCCAATTGTAGAAGTTGTTCATTGCAGACAACATAATCAAATGCAGGGACATAATGCAGGGAAATAATAATTTAACATGTCTTGATAAGAGAAGTTTATTGCATTCAACACATAAGGCACATCGCAATGTTGCTAGGCAGAGAACAATGCTCAAAAGGCAAGGTACGGGTACAACTATGGAATGTATGAGTATGGAGTTTGCTGATAGCTTAAAGAAGGGAATGTTTTTTTATACTGTAATTAGAAGTGTGAGAGTATAACCATGTGCAAGTATGATTCTCACTTTCTAGAGCCAGCAGAATCTACTTTTTGCCTTGATGGTGCCTCGAATGTGTAGCATCTGTTGTTGGGGGAAGAAATACAATAGATGCTCTAGTAATAGGTACAACAATTCAATTGTATGCAGTTAGAGATTATGGGTAGTCAAGGGCATGAGAGCATGTTGTTGGCAGCAATAGGAATGTAGGTTTAGGTTCTAGGTGGATCCTACCTATCCTACATTGATTTCCATTAAGGGATGACATAGGGCACCCATCTTTGTATCCATTGGTTTCCAATAGTTCTACTGTTCATTCACTTGGAGGTATGGATTGCATATGCAGTTTCTGTCATGCTCAATTGTGGAAGCAAGAGACCAGAAGTATGCATTGAGTTGTGGGAAAGTATTGTTGTAAAGTTGGCCGTGTGTCATTGTTACCATTGGAAGATTCACCGGAGATTTTAAAAGTTCTACTTCATGGAAGTGATGCTTGAAGAAGATCATTTAAGGATAATATAAGAGCCTATAATAGTGTCATGGCATTTGCCTCATTGGGAGCCCAAGTTGATCAAATGTTTTATGGGAATAGGGGTATACATAATTTTTGGATTCATGGCACAGTGTACCATCGTGTCGAGAGTTTGCTACCTGATGAGTCTAGACAGGAGCTTCCACGGTTTGCACAATTATATGTCCATGATACAAATCATGAGTTGCAAAACCATTTGGATGGGATGCCTGGTTTGAATCTTGGCATTTTGGAATTGTTGCAAAGGATGATGCATGAATGCAATCCGTATGCTAGTGCATTGGTTGCTATGGGGGAAGTAGTTGCCGCTATCATGCCAGGGCGAGGGGATGATTCTGATGTTGGAAATTGAGACATATAGTTTTTAAGATGCAATGGATTGATAACCAGAATATCAAATTTGGATTGATCATACATGCCTCTCATGTATGTTCTTCTATTTTTTCAAGGGGAGGATGGATGGCATTTATATATTCCTTATAGAGATGTCCCTACTCACGTATCATTACGTGATGTACAAAGGAAAAATTGTGTGACACAGAGACAATATTATGCATACCGTCTACAGGTAAGGCCTGATACAAGTGCGTGCCTTCTATGAGGGGGGAGATTATTGCAACAATATATTGTTGATGCATATAGTAGTATGGAAGAGTCTAGATTGGTGTGGATATGCAACAAACAATATTCTTTACGTGCATAAGTTTATCAAGGATTGACGGACGTGCTAAACACAGCTGATGCGGTGCATAATATACTGGGCAATGCTGTCGGGCGTAGAGATGTGTTGCCATCCTCTTTTACAGGAGGACTGTGGCATATGTGCCAGTTATACCAGGATGCAATGGCAATTGTGAGAAAAAAGGGTAAACCAAATTTGTTTATTACGTTCACCTGCAACCGAAAATGGTCAAAAATATCTGAAAGATTGTTGCTAGGTCAAAGAGCACAAGATCGCCCAGATTTGACAACCCATGTGTTTTATCAAAAACACAAGGATCTGATGCAGTCGATTATAAAGCATGATTTATTTGGAAAAGTTGCTAGGTATGTATGTGTGATTGAGTTTTAAAAGAGAGGTCTTACGCACTCACACATATGATTGAGTTTGGAAGGTGCATTCAAACCTACTCAGGTTGGTCACTATGATCAATTGGTATGTGTAGAAGTTCCAGACAAAACCCTTTTCCTAGAGTTGCATGAGATTATTGCACAATGCAATGTTCATGGCCCATGTGGTGCACTTAATGTCTCTGCTGCTTGCATGTTTGAGGGCAAATGCAGTCGTTAGTATCCACATCCCTTCTCTCAGTCTACTATGGTAGGTAACGATGGTTACCCTATCTACATGCGTCGAGATGATGGTAGAAAGTGACAAAATATGAAGAGGGGAGAGGAGAAGAGTGGAGATGAGGAGAGAGGGCACAGCTAGAGAGCACACCACAAATGACTAACTGTACACTAGATTTAGTTGAAAAAATAGAATATATACAAACCCTTTTAGGGTTAGGGATAGGGGATCTAACCCTTTCCTTTATAGCACTCTATAAGGTTAGTGCTATGCACATATGATCACGTGATGGCGCTATGCACACATGATCACATGATGTTGAGCGTGAACTCTCAACACCTTCCCTCAAGATCAACATCATGCAGTAGGCCTTCCCTCAAGATGATGATTCTGGGGAATCGAAGAAGGACTGAGCATTACATTCCATCACACCCCTATAATGGGAATGTCCTTCCTCTGCATCAAACCAAGAGCTAATCGGTGTTTCTTGAAAAGCTCTTTACCGAGTGGTTTGGTAAAGATGTTTGCAACATTCTCTTTACTATCACAATGCTACAGTGTGATGTCACTAAGTAACACTCTTTCTCTGATGAAGTGCTCTCTGACATCAATGTGCTTTGTCCTGGAGTAATATAATGGATTTTTGGCCAATGCTTGAGCCGATTGATTATCACAGTATATTGTTGTTGGCTTTAACTCATCAAAGTAATCTGTTTCTGACAATAGTCTTCTGAGCCATATAGCCTCACATGCACCTGTAGTGAGTGCTCTATATTCTGCTTCAATCAAAGACAAAGAAATAGTTGGCTGTTTGTTTGACAACCATGATATAGCACCTTGACCAAGAAAAAATGTATATCCCTGTGTCAATCTCTTGGTCTCATGATCTCCGACATAGTCACTATCACAGTATCCATGCAACCATGGATGACTTCCTCTGTTTTCTATCCCAAACTGTCTTGTACCTCTGATGTATCTCAAGACTCTTTTGGCTGCATTCCAATGAGACTGTTTTGGATTTGCCATAAACTGTGCTAGTGAGCTTACTGCACAACAAATATCTAGCCGTGTGTTTGTCATATATATATAAGAGATCCGATGAGCTACCTATAGTATTTGTCATTGACTGTAGGCTTTTCTGAATCTTTAGTAAGTTTCAAACTCTGTCCCATGGGAGTGGCTGCAATCTTGCAATCTGCCATATGAAACTTCTTCAGGAGACTGTCAACATACTTGAGCTGACTCATGAATGTGCTATCTGAATCTCTCCAAAACTCAATTCCAAGACAATAGTGCATAAGTCCAAGATCTTTCATGTCGAACTCTGTAGATAAGTTTTGTTTCAATTTTCTGATGAAGCTATCCTTGCTTCTTGTCACAATCAGATAATCTACATACAAAAGTGCAATAGTAATGTCTTCCTCTTGAACTTTGTAGTAGAGAGTATGATCTGCATTGGATTTCATGTATCCCAGATCAGCAAAATACTTGTCAATTCTACTATACCAACTTCTGGGTGCTTGTTTTAAGCCATAGAGACTTTTCTTGAGATGGCAAACCTTATTCTCCTTTCTTGGTTCAACATAACCTGCTGGTTGTTGCATGTAGACTTCCTCGTCTAGATAACCATTGAGAAATGCATTCTTGACATCAAGCTGATAAACATTCCATTTACTGAGTGTTGCTAGTGATATCAAGAACCATATGAAATCCATCTTTGCTACTGGAGCATGTGTCTCATCATAGTCTTGACCATATTGTTGTGCAAATCCTTTTGCAACTAATCTAGATTTGTATCTTTGAAGACTGCCATCTGAATTGTACTTCACTTTGTATACCCATTTGTTTGCTATGGCCTTCTTTCATGGTGGAAGGTCGCATAATTCCCAAGTGTTATTTTTATACAAAGCATCCATTTCTTCATTCATAGTAGTTTGCCATTCTGGCTTGTCTACTGCGTCTTCGAAGTACACTGGCTCTTCTGTAGCCATGATGGTAGTCATAAGAGCATAGTTGGTGGTTTCCACATGAATTGCTTTGCCTTTCTAAGCATATGTCAATCTGGCTGGTGGTCTGCTTTCCCTAGTAGACCGTCTGAGCTACTGTGGCTCTGCTTGGGGTGTTGCTGGCAATTCTTGCTCTTCTTCATCAACCTGTTCTGTAGATGATTGTGAAGTCGATGCTTCTTTCTCTTGTGTAGGTGAGGTTTTCCATTCTCATTCCTCATCAAAGATTACATCTTTGGAGATAATGACTTTGCGGTTGATGGGATCATACAATTTGTATGCTTTGCTTTCTTCACTGTAGCCAACCATGATGCATTTGTGTGACTTCACATCCAATTTCCTACAATGATCATCATGTATGTGAGCATATGCTATGCAACCAAATATGTGGAGATGCCCAATGCATGGCTTGTGTCTAGTGAATGCTTCATAAGGAGTCATACCTTGTATCGGTTTGGTAGGAAGCTGATTAAGCAAGTAGTTTGCTATAGCTATTGCTTCTGCCCAATACTGATTCGGAAAATGCTTTTCACTAAGCATTGCTCTAGCAGTGTTTGCTAAAGTCCCAACCTTCCTTTCAGCTCTTGCATTCTGCTGAGGAGTATCTGCACATGTGAATTGTCTTCGAATGCCATGATTTTTGCAAAAGTTCATGAATGCTGAAGACGTGTATTCACCTCCTCTGTTTGATCTCATGACCTTGATCTTTCTGCCTGTCTGGTTTTCTACCATGGCTTTGAATTCTTGAAATTTGGAAAACACTTCAGATTTCTCTTTCAGAAAGTAGACCCAACAATATCTATTGTAGTCATCAATGAAGGTCAAGTAATAAAGTGAACCATTGATGCTGCGGGTTTGGGCATAACCCCATACATGTATATGAAACAAATCAAGAATACCTCATGCACGAGAGGTACTTCTGACAAAGTTGGTTCGCTTTTGTTTGCCAAAGTAGCATGCTTCGCAAACTTTTCCAAGAAACTGTAGCTTGTTGCAATCCCATCAAAGATTCTTTTAAGGACAAACTCTATGGAAGGTCTAAATGAGTGGGTGTATATAGGACTTGCAAGGGTTGTGGATTATGCATCGTATTTTTGACACTACGCTATTCTCGCACCTTGAAACCTTGAAGTTGATGCAGTCAATGCTACTGCACTAAAGGCAATGCACGGTGAGGAAAAGGAGTATCTAAGTGCAGACTCAGTAGAGAGCTCATGTGGAGATTCTTTTTTGTATACAATAGAGTATCTTAACACAGTCGATCTTGGTGGTGGATACCCACCTCATCAGCTGGTTATGCTCCCCTCATTGCCAACACCATGGTTTGTAAGGCTTGCACATCAAGAAACAAACTAATGTGCTAGAGAAAAGCTTGGAGGATACCCTTGTGTAAGTGGCACAATGACTTGGAAGAGTAAAAAGAAATTTGGCATCCAAATGTTTGACATGAATACTTTAAATAATGTTTATGTGGATGTAGAGAATTTGCAGAGCCATGGTCAAATTCTATGGGATGAGACAAGAAGGTAAGAGAAATTCCCTCTTCACATTCAACTTTATTTCTTCTAATTTCTATATCCTTACTGAATTTCTCTTTCATTGTACAGATGGCAAGCTAGTATTTGTTATAAAAATGGATAAAGCTCAGTTGGTAATAGAGCACCAGCTAGAGAGGGTGAGCATTTGTATTGTGAATGACACCTTGCATTTTGCTCAAGGGGATGAGGAAGTTGAGCAGGGTTTCTCAGTCCAATCTGAGAAGGACATATGGTGGCTTGCAGCCTTTGAGACCCCAAAGGAGTGCCACGAGACATTGAAGTGGGTTTTGGAGAGAACCGGCATCCCATCGATTTTTTAAAGACAAGAGGTAGGGCAAACATTAATTGTGGATGGGCATGGAATGTTTCAAGTTGAGTGGAATCTAGCTGGTGATTTGAAGACCCTCAAGTGCTGGTATGATTGTGATACAGGTGCAGATGCAAAATGGACATGCTTGTATTGCACACACTCTTAGAAGATGCAAAAGGGAAGCCTACAGTGGGAAAATGGCATCCTTTCTTGCAACCAAATGCAGCCCCTGATTGTCACAAAAAGGATCCTAAGTGGGATCCCATTCTACCAATTCCATTGGAGTGGGTACACGTGTGTACTTTGCATGCTAAACTACGTATACTTGATAAGTTACTCTATTTTCATCCTCTTGAAGACCAAACATAACCTCTATGTCATGGAGAAAGAGGTATTGTTCTCCATCGACAAGAAGGGGAGCAAGAAACCATATCATTGTTGTGGGGTCAATAGAGGTGGTGCCCAAGGTGGATGGAATTTGAGAAGTAGAATGGGGTTCAGGAGGCTGCTGGAGTACTTCCAGGGCCAATGTAGCTTCCCGCTCCTCAGCTTCTTCATCTATGGGCTCTTCATTGTAGATGTTGGGCTCATCTAGAGAAATAAGAGGATTAGAAAGGGCAAGGGTAGGGTCAGGGCTTGAGGTCGAGGCCTCCTCTTCCATTTGTCCCTCCTAGAGAAGGAAAATAAAGGTCATTTCCCAGGATAGGAACCTATTTCCTGTGTTTTCGATGACTTCACATGCTAGGAGGCCATCAGTGTCCACCTCCCTAAACCCTAGGGGTGTGAGCTGGGCTTGAAAGCGATCTAAACGCTTCACAAACTTGGGTTCTTGATTGAACAAGTACTTCAAATAATCAATTGGGACCCATCTTTTTGTAGACTCATCAAGTTGATATGCAAAACTCATGATGTAGTCTTGCATGTACTTGATGAGGTCTTCAAAATCATCTCGAACTCCCAAGTAGGTGCCTAGGACATCTATACTCTTATAAAAGATTGGAAATAACTCCTCCTCTCTATCAATTAATGGAGTATGGGAGATGAAATTGTGGAAAGCAGACCTAGCAGAATCCATGGTAGTTTGGTAGCTACGAGAACTATGGCTATGATAGTGAAACTTTGAAACTAAAGTAACTTTATAACCTATATATACCCAAATGTTCTAAATAAAAAAAATAAAAAGAATTATAAAAATTTTGGGAAAAACTTGACATTGACATGAAACAAAACCATCCAAAACATCAAAATTAATTGCACCACTATTAATTGGAAAATGTCAAAATCCACAATTATTCCACCCCACATTTTCTAGACAATCTTCAATATTGTCGAAGGGATAAAAGTGGCACTATTCATGAGCTTCTCTGCATGCTTTCCTAGCTTTTCACCATTTAAGGTAAAGTGAAACGACTCAGACATGCCATCCTCCATGACCAATAGGTGTTCCCGCACGTCCCTGAGAGTCCACTGTGATGTGACAGTCACACTCTTAACATCTCCTAAATGAGAACCAATACATAAACTTACCCCTGTATTATCATCATCGTTAGAGTCAAGGGGGAGCCAATTGTCATCTGTTTTCTTCTAGCACCTATATTGGAAAGCAAAATATAAAATTTGGCAGGAGATGTGGTACTTGACAACCACATTGTCCTTACATACATGGCATTGAAACAGATCACCCTTTTGTTCACCTGACCTGCTTCCCCAATTCACCCCAAGCAATTCCTCAAGGGCATTCTCATGTAGGCACTTGCATGACCACATGGTTTTTGTTCTGTGCATCTAGATATTATGAAAACAAGAAGCAAAAATGTGCAGAGGCATAAACCAAGACAACCTTACCCATTTAGAGCCAAATGTAAACTTTATGGCCATGCCCACATCCTTTGCAATCTTTTCCTTATATGATTGCATTGTTCTTGTGTCCACCATGCTGCAATTCGTGTCTTCAAGTTGTGGTGTTGCAATGCATTGAAGATGGCCATAGCCTGATGCCGTCCTTGGAGTAATGTACTTGGCATTATACCAATAGATATTTCTCTGTTTCAAAGCAGAAGAGTTCTCTCCAGCATGCATTGGCCTTCCTAAATCCTCATGAATGGCAATAAACTTACCTAAGAAGCACTCGACTAGTTCCCACTCCTCAAAGTCTGAAGGAAATACATCTGCTATGTACAAGTGCTATTTCAAAATACAATTTCAAATTGACTCATTACACTGGTTCTATTTCAAAATACAATTTCAAGCTGACTCATTACACTTTAAAATCTTACACAAAATGCAGACTTACAAAATGCGATGGTATTGTCGATTGATTGCTTGATGGAGGAAGGCGCATGTCCTTCCCCATGTAGATGTGTTGCACCTTTGCAAGCAATCCTTTCTTCCCAAGCTTGAACTTCATGATGCGGCCCTTCCATTCATGCAAAAGATCACCTCTTTTTCTCTTGGGAAGCTTATGTGGGATCCTTAGCAGATCCTCTCATGACTATCCAATCATTCAAGCTATAGGTACAAGGCACCCATTCACCTAGTGCATTTTTGCTCCCGTGGGACACAGAGTACATGTATGGTCTCCTCACCATGCTTGTACAAAGGTTACAACAGCAATAGTGGACTAGAAAGTGCAGCTTGGAGGGAGAGAACAACTCAGATAGAGGGAGAGAGAGGGAGAAGGTATAGAGGGTGCAACTGAAGCTTGAGAGAAGCTCCAAGAGGTGCTGTAGCTAGGAATGGAGGGAGAAAGAGTAGAGGGGGATGAGCAGCTACTCCAAGAGGTGTTGTAGCTAGGAATGGAGGGAGAAAGAGCAGAGGGGGATGAGCAGGCACTATAGGAGGTACTGTAGCTAAGAATGGAGGAAGAAAGACTAGAGGGGGATCTGAGCAGCTGCTGCTATAGGAGGTGCTATAGCTAGGAGTGGAGAGAGAATGAGCAACTGCTACAGGAGGTGTTGGAGAGGGAGAAACACAGTGGATCAGAGCAGGAGGGGGTAGAGAAGATGCCAAACGCATTCCCACATTTGAAAAATGGAGGGAGAATGGAGCTGAACTAGAGAAGAGGAGGGGGTAGGCCTGTAATAAGCTGAGAGGGGGAAAAATTTCACCCAGAAGAGCCCACCACCTCTTGAATGACTTGTAGGTTTGTTTGGGGGAGGTGCATATGGGAGAAGGGTCAAGCATGGTTTGAGGGGGGAGGGATGGTTTGAGTGGTCCCCAGTGTAAGAGGAGTGGCCAATAGGGGCTATTTGTAGGTCTGCCCACCCTCCACCTCAACATGGCATTGCCCCACAAAAAGGAGCACTCCCATTGGTACACCTCAAATACCTCACTAATCCCTTGAAATTAGGAAACACTAATTGGGGGCCCTTTGGAGACACCAATTCTCCCCTAATGCTTTAGGAAGATCCAATATGGTGGACCTGACTGTAGCAATATGTTTTGGATTATTAACAATTCCCATTGGCTTTGTCTTTGTGTCATCGACTTGGCATATGCTAAATGTGGCATTCCTCATTCGTGGTAGTACCCATTCATCATAGAGGCCTTTTGCTAGTATGTTCACTCTTACTCCAACATCCACTATTATTAAGTATTGGCCCAAGGATTTATGCTCTACCAGGATGATTACATTCTTTATGTTAGCCCTAGCCCCAAATAGCATAGAAATGTCATGGTCTTTTAGCGGTGGTGAACTTTGTGCAGATTCAATCTAACCCTTTAAGCTCTCCCACATTGTAGGGCGATTCCTCAATAAGGTTCCAATTGGAATCGTGAAGGGGTATCTAATTAAGCTGGCTAATGCAACACCTTCCAAGTAGGGCTATGGTGTGTATAAATCCATTACACTTTGGTTGGTGGTGGGTTCAATCATAGTGTCCATACTAGGTGGTGTTGGTACCCTCACCTCTATTGTTGCTATCTTTTCTTCCTTGAATTTCTCATGTTCTTGTCTCACGCATTGCTTTAAGTCTTGATCATAATGAGCTTTCTCAATTTTGGCATTTGGGGTAAACTTATTTTGCTTCTTGAGTAGTAGTGGGGGAAAATGTGCTTGGCATTGCTTCACTTTGTGTTTTGGGATTGCCAAAGGCTTATTTTGCTTGTGAAATCTTTGCTTTGTAAGCAAGATATAGTTTTTGCCTTGGTAGGTCCTTTTGCTTCGTTGTTATTACAAGTAATACCTAGAGCACAACACTTCATGTTGCCACATTTTGACTTGTTAGCACAAGTACTATCTAGAACACAATGCTTTGTTATCACAAGTACTAGCTAGAATACAAAATTTTGTGCTAATATACTTTGACTTTCAATTCAAATGAATCCAAGGGATACATCTGGTTTTACTTCATTGGTCTATTGAGGATTCTCTGAGTGAATAATATATGCATGCATGCCCAACTCCACAATCTCTACACATAGGTTGAATTGGTATTTGGCAATCCATGTAGTACATGGGGTACTCAGGTTTGTATTTGAATTGTGGCTCTAGTCCTTCAAGTTGGGGTTGTTAAACTACAATAACTAATGGAGCAAGATTGGGAGCTTGATGATATAGTGGAGTATTGGGATTTCTCAATAGTTGAGACCCTTGTGTCTTTGGTATTTCTCAACAGTCAAGACCCTTGTGTTCGGGGTTGAGCCTTGGCATCTATACATTGGATGTAAGTGTTAGATTCTTGTACACTAGGATTGGTGCCTATTGGTATTGTTGGGGCCTAGGTTGTGCAATCCTAAGACATTGTAAATCAAACACCATAAGCTCGATAAATGGGCCACTTCTAGTGGAATGAGTTTGATTCTCAGGATCGAGAACTCATTTGTAGCGTGATTAGCCATGCAACGTGGACACCACACATTTTCTCTTCTTGATATTGTGGTAAAGAGATATGCAGCTTTGGCTCTATGTCCTGCATCTTTCACTCGAGTCCATGGCATCCACTCGATCCTCAGTAATGCAATCCTTGCTGCTAGAAGTACTTCCCTTGTTGAAAGCCTTATTTTAGCGATGACTTGATTTATGGTATGTTGAGATATCGAGCTCCACTCATGATATGCCAGGCTGACCGTTGTGCATTTATGTCACCGACAGCCTGGTTTGTGGTAAGCAGCTCAAGAAAGCAAACCAAGTTCGCAGTGTCCTGGTAAGAGGACCAGTGTTGCTTTCCTTTTTCGAGTTTGGAAGCAAATTTTGGTGACTTTATTTTTTTGATTTGAGGCCATTTCAGGGCCCATTTTGGAGGTGGAAGTTCTCCGTAAGCACTGAGAAAAAGGCCCTATTTTTGTTGTGCGACCATTGCTCTACAGGTCGATGAAAAGTTGCCGCAGAAATTACATCATATGCCTGTGCGTAGAGATATTAGGAGTTACAAAATCATACTTATTGTGTGTTCATGCAAAATCATCACTAGGAAGTGACTGTGTGGTCAAATACCACTTTCGTCAGTTTTGTAGATTTGCCCTTGTGAGGAAAAGCTGTGTTTTTTTCAGTGATAGAATATTTTGCAGTGTTCTGTAATGGTGTCTGATTCTCTTTCACAGATTGTCACTGAAAAGCTTGACAAGAACAACTTCCAAGCATGGAAGTTTAGAATGACGAATTTCCTTATGGGAAAAGGCTATTGGGAGTTCATTAGAGGAAATGAAGAAGAACCAGTTCTTCCTAATGTTAATAGGAAATGGAAGCATTTAAAGGATGGCATGAGAGAGCCAGAAAAGTTATGTACTGGCTATCTATTAGTATTTCAGATTCTATGATTGTGCATATTGAGGATGCAAGTACGCTAAAGGAGGCATGGGATACTTTGGAAAAAATGTACAGCACAAATACACAAGCCAGGAAAATGCAGCTTAAGCAGGAGTTGCACAATTTGCAAAGAGAAAATATGAGCATCAATGACTACCACATGAAGGTAAAGAAAATCACAGATGCACTTGCTTCCATTGGTTCGCCAGTGGAAGATGATGATTTAGTTTTTGTGACCTTGAATGGTCTAGGAAAGGATTATACACAGTTCCAGACATCCATTGCCGTCCGTGAAAAATTTCCTAATTTTGAGGAGTTGTTTGCTCTTCTAATTTTTGAAGAGAAGAGAAATGGTGGTGCATCTTCTTCAAGAGGAACTTTAAAAGAAACTATCTTCTACTCAAATGCTAGAAGAGGTAGAGGCAGAGGTAGAGTAGGCCGATCTGGAGGCCATGGTAGAAATCAAAATATGCAACAAACTCAAGAAAACCAGTCCTATGGAGGAGGATGTGGTAACTCTAGAGGCAGGGGGAGCCAAAGAGGTTGTGGTGGATGGCAGAGAGGCCAAAATACAAATAGCAATGTTGAATGCTACTACTATGGTAAAATGGGTCATATGGCTAAAGATAAAAAGCAAAATGACATCATGAATGGAAAATTGCAGCAAGGGAATTAGGCATCTTCTAGTAGACAGAGTGATGACAGAAATGAGCATCTATTTATGGTGCAGCACATGACCAATTCTGTGACAAGTGCAGAAGAAAGCAATGATGTGTGGTATGTTGACTCAGGTGCATCAAACCACATGACAGGTCATGTAGAATGGATGCAAGATGCAAGGAAAATGGAAAGACCAGGATTTGTGGAGACTGGTGATGATATTGCACATCCTATTGTGCAGATTGGTAAAATTCCTTAATCTATGCAGGATGGGAAAAAGAAATACCTGTCTGATGTATTTAATGTCTCGAATATCACCAAGAACCTGGTTTCTATTGGTCAAATGGTTGAGCAGGGCTTGTAGGTTAGATTTAATCCTCATGGATGCTTTGTTGAGGATATGAAAAATAATGGTCGCTTCATAGCAAAAGGAAAGAAGAAGGGCATGATGTTTACGTTGGATGCGGATGTGCCTGAATTGAGTACAGCAATGTTTGCACATGGGACCGATGTAGTTGTAGATATTGATATCTAGCATAAATGCATTGGTCATGTTAATGTACAGTGACTTAAATCAATGCAGGCCCAAAATATTGTTGCAGGATTTTGCCTAAATTCAAGGTTGCAGAAATGCATAAGGTATGTGAAGCCTATCAATTTGGAAAACAGGCAAGGAAACCATTTCCTAGACATGTTCAAGAGAGTAAGAAGCCATTGGAATTAATCCACTCTTATGTGTGGACTACTAAAGCTGCATCTATTGGAGGCTATCATTATTTTGTCACTTTTATTGATGACTACAGCAGAAAAGTTTGGGTGTATTTTATGAAAAAGAAAAGTGAAGTATTTGGGCATTTCAAAGCTTTTAAATCTATGGTTGAAAAAGAAACACACCTGCAAATAAAATGCCTAAGGTCAGATGGAGGGGGATAGTACCTCTCAAATGAGTTTGCAAGTTTCCTGCAAGACCATGGCATAAAGCAACAAGATTCATGTAGTCATACCCCATAGCAAAATGGACTTGCAGAAAGGAAAAACAGGCATATTGGAGAGGTATCTCGGGCCATGCTAAATGAAAAAGACCTACTAGATTATTATTGGGTTGAAGCAGTTGCTACAGCAGTTTACATAATGAACAGGACTCCCACTGCAGCAATACAAGGCATGACACCAGAGGAGATGTATACTAGTAGGAAGCCAGATATTTCTCATTTGAAAATTTTTGGTTGCATTGCCTATGTTCATGTGCCAGATGAGTTGAGGTCCAAGTTGGATCCAAAAGCTGAGAAGTGCATCTTTATTGGTTATTCTCTATAGCAGAAAGGGTATACATGCTATAACCCTTCTACTCATAAGTTTACAGTGAGCAGAGATGTTGTTTTTTATGAGATGAGTAGCTGGTATAAACCAGTAAATGTGATTAATGATGTAGATGAACAAAATGGTAATGCTACATAGAATTCACAGTAGCAATCACAAAATATTAATGGACCTGCAGTGTCCTCTAGTAGTGGTTCACATACTTCACCATGGACAAGTAGATTGACATCAGGATAATCTCCTCAAAGCAATGCAGATAGTGGTATGCAGGTATCACGAAAAGGAAAAGAGAAGGTAGATCAGCCCATGTTTGATGTGAATGCAAGCCACTCTTATGTGGATGGTGAATCAGCATTGATGATGAGTTGGGTATTCCTTCTATTGTTACACCTGGAGTAAGAAGACCAGGGATGTTTTGAGAGCCCCTAGAAGTGAGCCTATTTTGTGCAGGTCTACCAGAGCTAGGTATCCTATGGATAGGCTGAAATATGATGGATTTACAACCATTCACTATGCCTATATGATCAAAGTGATACAGGAACCAGAACCCACTTCTTTTGAGCAAGCTATGGGAAAAGAAAAATGGGAGAAAGCCATGGATGAAGAAATGGATGCCTTGGAAGCAAATGCTACATGGGAATTGGTGCCTTTGCCTAAAGACAAGAATGCAATTGGCTATAAGTGGGTTTATAAGGTGAAGCACAATGCAGATGGTTCTATGAACAGATGCAAGTCAAGATTAGTTGTCAAAGGGTATGCACAGACTTATGGCATTGATTATGAAGAAATATTCAGTCCGGTTGCAAGGATGGCAACCGTAAGAGTAGTCACTGCAATGGCTGCATCAAAGGGATGGTCTTTACATCAGATGGATGTAAAGAATGCCTTCTTGCATGGTGATTTGCAAGAAGAGGTCTTTATGTAGCAGCCACTAAGTTATGTTCAGAGTATGTTCATGTTGTTCATCCTGAGTTTGTTTGCAGGTTAAAGAAAGCCTTGTATGGCTTGAAGCAAGCACCTAGAGCATGGTCTGACAAGATAGGATAGTATTTTGTCACTATTGGCTTTTAGAATTCCAAGGCAAACTTCTCACTTTATGTGAGAAAAGCAAAGAAAGGTATTATGCTGCTTGTCATTTATGTTGATGATTTGATCATCACAGGTGATAGTGATGAAGATATCCTTCATGTGAAAATGCTATTGAAGCAGAAGTTTGAGATGAAGGATTTGGGAGAGCTGCGTTATTTCTTGGGCATTGAGGTGATTAGATCACCAAGTGGGATACGGATCTTGCATAGGCAGTATGGATTGGACATGCTGTCCAAATATGGGATGACAGGTTGTAAGCCTATTTTAGTTCCTTTGGAGCAGAATGTGAAGCTAAGCGTAGGTGCAGGTGAGCTTCTGTTAGACCCTACTATGTACAGATGCATAGTAGGAAGTTTGATTTATATGACTATTACCAGGCCAGATTTGAGCTATGCTGTTGGATTGGTAAGTCAGTTTATGCAAGCTCCAAGGAAACCACATTCGGATGCGGCTAGATGCATACTCAGGTATGTGAAGTCCACATTGTAGTATGGACTATTTTATGAGACTGGGGTTCAGATACAATTGCATGGATACATTGATGCTGATTGGGCTGGTAGTATTTCTGATAGACGATCTACCAGTGGATATGTGTTCTCTTTTGGGAGCGCTGCAGTCACTTGGAGTAGCAAGAAATAGCCTACAGTTGCCTTGTTGAGCACAGAGGCTGAGTACAGGGGTGCAGCAATGGCTGCATGTGAGGTAGTTTGTTTTATAAGCTACTTTATGATATGCATCAGTCTACAGATGGGCCAGTTGTCATTTATTGTGACAACATGAGTAGTATACACTTGGCAAATAACCCAGTCTATCATGCTAGAACAAAGCACATTGAGGTGCATTATCACTATGTGTGGGAGAAGGTTTTACTAGGTCTTATTGATCTAGTTTATGTCAGCACAAAGGATCAGGTGGCTAACGTATTCACGAAGGAATTGGGCACAGAGAAGCTGCACAAGTTCAGAGACCTGCTTGGTGTGAAGGAATTGGGATTGAGCTCGAGGGAGAGTGTTGAGATATTGAGCTCCACTCGTGATATGCCAGGGTGACTGTTGTGCATTTATGTCACCGACTTGTTAGCTACAGATGCAGTTGGTACACCGCCCATGAATAATAGCTGGATGATAGATATCCTTATGTACTCTAGTTTGTGGCTCAGTTAGTATGCCACCTTAGTAGCTGAGTTTGGTTTGAGACCCACATATAGGGTTCTTCTATTTCTTTGTACTAGAGTTTTTTTGGCTTACACAACTAAGGAGAGGAAAACTGTTTTTAGCCTCCACCTTTGTGTGTATTCCCCCATTGTGAATGTGAGAAAGCCACAAGTGAGACTCCTTCCTTCTCCCCCACTATCTTCACATGGTCATCATTGTTGGTGTTAGAGCTAGTGATGCCATCCTTGATGTCAATTGCACTTCATGAGCATCATTGTAATGCTCATAGTAGCTATTGACCTTTTTTATTTCTTTTTGAATGGGCCTTTTATTCTAGAAATGAATCATGCAGTTAAATACTTATCATCAAGATGAGAAACACACTTGGATATCAACCTTTCATTCTTCTCAAGTAGGTATTGACTTTTGTTTTTTGGCCTACTTGATATTCCCAAGTTGGGTAGTAGCGTCAGTAGCCTTTGGTTTGGAATCTTCATTTGAATTGTTTAGAGAGAAGATCCCATGTAGCCCTTTCCTCCTTAAGAAGGTCCAGATATCATTCACAAGCCTTGTTGATCAAGGCATGGGAAATCAAGCTACCTTTGTGTCATATAATTAGTCCTCGCTTAGCATGGCATGTGTGTGGAGTAGCAACAAAGCTCCACTTGTACTTGCATAAGGCTAGGAACAATCTCTCTTAGGAATCCAAGATGCATGTTCTACATGCAAGTTCTACATTCGATTCCTATATGCAACTCCTACATGCAACATGTAGTTTCTACAAACAATTCCTACATGGAGTTCCACACACAACTCCCACATGCAACACACAACTTCTACAGTTGCATCCTAGATGAAAGGTTTACATGTAGAGAGAGAAATTCTTATAATTCCTACATGCAAAGAGAGAGCTCTCCAACTTGTATAAATATCCCATAATGGCATGAAGTCCACACTCTTTGGGTCAGTGTGTTGAGTTCTACTTTGGTGTTCCATGCAATTGTTTCCAAGTGTCCATGCTCCCTTGCAGTCCACATCCAAAAGCATGTCCTAACCTTGCCTCCTACTCCCCTCTCCTCTGACCTTCCAACTCCTTTTCTCCCTCTCCTCCTCCTTTCTTCTCTCTCGCCTCCACCCCCATGCTCTTACACCTTCCTCCTCCTTCCTATCCCACTCCTATCTCCCCCTAAACCCTTACCCTCTTAGATTAGTTCCTCAACCCTTGACCTCCATGAGATATGAGGGAGACGAGTTCTCCACCATGTACTCTACTTTGAACCTTGGATCCTCCTCCTAACCCTCAAAGCCCTTTTGAACCTTGGTACCTCTTTTGAACCTTGGAACCCCTTCTGAACCCTGGAACCCCTTTTGGACTTTGAACCTCCTTCTAGCCCTTAAACTCTTTCTAAAGCTTTCAACCGCCAATGAAAGCAAAACCCTTCATTACCTCGATCATGTTGATGAGTGTTCCTTTTAGACAAGCATGCACAATGTTTGCTTCCCACACTTAAGCCTACATCTCTCACCAAAATATGACCCGAGGTCCTAAGCTACACATACTACAAACAATGACACCGATATATTTGTAGGTGACAAAAAGCCTCAGAACCCTACATACCTAGACCACGTTGCTCTTCCTGCGGAAGCCATGGAAAAGATCCAACATTTGGTACCGTTGTCAGGGAGACTGGTGTCTCAAGTAACAAGTAGACATATGCAAGTATGTGTGAAGAACAAACCACCATGAACAATCATGGATAGATCCCTCAAGAGCTAGGAGAGTAAAAAAATTCCAGCTCTCGCCAAAAATAAGAATCCCAAGTAACAACCTTGAGTTAGTATCTTGAGAAATTTTAGATCTCTTAAAAATAAGCCACTTAAATAACAACTCAGGCCATCTAATGGACACCAATGTGTAGAGCTCAAAATTATGAACATTTCTCCTTTTTAAACAGAAAAGCGATCCGAGATAACCTTGAAAAGTTATGGGCACTGGTGGAAGGTTCTAGGGTTTAGCCCTAACCCCAAACCCCTCCCACCTCCATTCCTATAAAACCCCTCTCCACCCCCTCATTCTTATTCTTCCACATCTATCGTCCATCCTCTTTCAAATTGCGAGCCCTATGCAAGACCCTCCTCCCTCTCCATCGAGTGCCACCCTACTCCTATCCTCATCATCATTTTGCTTCTAGCCCTTCTCGCAGAGATAACCTAGCCATCCACCCACCATCCATTCACCCTAAACAATCTCATTACATCAACAAAGATTTGGGAGAGCATTGTAGGTGATCATCTCATCCTCCCTTTCAAATTCTGTCAAGTTTTCTGTCAACATCCCACCACCCACCCAACCCCCCTCTTTCCACCACCCCTCACCTCTCGCTCCCTCCCCCCCCCCCTCCCTCTCTCTCTCTCTCTCTCTCTCTTTCTCTCTCTCTCTCTCCCTCTCTCTCTCTCTCTCACACACACACACACACACACACACACACACATTCAACCCTCCACTCACCCCCCCTATAGTAGCATACATTCACAAAGCCACCCACCAATGGTGGGTACTTAAGGCTGCTGCCCACTGACAGCTCTCCATTCATGCTAGTGATGGCCCCGTGTGGCGATGCGCCCACAGTGATGATGGCGGCGGTGATAGAAATGCTTGCCCCACTATATCCAATCGCCCATGCGGCTCCTCCCCACCCTGCCATATTTGGCTGCCCATGCGGCTCCTCCCCACCCTGCCTGATGCATGCCTACTTGGTGGCTCCTACCAACTAAACAGTGGCGTTCACCAGCCTACACCTACCCTCGATGGCACTTCTCTCTCGGTGCCTTAGCACCCCCCTCCGTGGGCTCCATACAGCTTACCCATCTTGCTCACCCTCCTAAACCCCCCATCCACCACCACTCCACTCCCTCCCAATCGCCTCCCCCACCTGGTCGTCACCCCCAAACCCTTTTTTTTAAAAACCCTAACTCTAGCACTTAACTAACCCTACTTAGTTAACCTATCCTAGGTTAGGTTGGGCTGAGCTATAGTTAGTTTAGGCTAGGTTAGACAAGCTAGCACTAGGTAACCTTAATCATAGTTAGTTTACACTAACTACAATACAATTACATTAACTAGTCTTAGGTTAGGGTTACTATGGTTAGGTCAAGCTAACTAGAAGTTACATTGGTTGTAGTAACTGCCTAGTTAGACTAATGGGGATAGTTCCCTTAAGTCTAGGGCCCAATCACACCCATCCTTAAGCCCCAAAGAACCCCCCAAAAGGCCAATTCTTACCTCTTCTTTAACCAACCATAATGCACCCATTTGGGACCCAAATTGAGCCTAGTTTGAACCTAGATTTCACAGGCAAAAACTATGGGGAATCTATCCAATCTAATCACATACCATTTTGGCATCTCTAGCACTCGTAAATTTGCACCCCCATGTGGGCTAATTTTCACACTAATTCGCTCATAACTTTCACCCATGACCTCCGATTAATGATCCGTTTTCACCAACACATTCCTGCACTCAAGGGGGACAATCCTAGGCACAATTATAACATGACAATCCCTAATACACTGACACATTGTAATGCCCTAAGCTGCAGGTGCTATGAAAAGAAGATAACATGCATACTCACACACACATGACACAGAGTATGCGAAAAAGTATGAAGACAGTGTGTATTTGAATTCGTGAAAATGCAAAATGATCAAGAGACACTTGGTCCTATGGATATACAATGTATGTGATTGGAACCACTGACTGAAGGGTTGCAGCCACTTATGTCCCTTGGGATCTACGGTAACCCCACAAGCTATTAATGCCTTATCGTATGGCACTCACGATGGACTGTGTGAATCCACTCTGACTGCTGAGCCTGATAGAAGTCAGATTAGTGTGGTGCAAAGTGCATAACAATCATTTCAGGCTACGTTGGGTGGAGAACTTATGCAAGTAGATATCTGCTTAATCCATAGACCACAGGTTGATCCATCCCAAATAAGAAAGTACATTCATTTTCTTCGGAGCCAAATAAGAAAGTATATTCGTTTGATGATTGCATTAGGATCAAAACTCTCTAGTTCCAACACCCCCACCATAACCAACAAAACAGTGATTGTACTGTCTTCACTTGTAGGCTTGACCTATAGGCCCAACCTCATCATCTTCATCTTCATCAGCGATGCATTTGTCACCAACTCGAAGAAACCCCACTGGTATCGCTCAGTTCCACACCATCAAAAATCCGCACACCTACGTCGTCACTGGCATCACTCCCGAAGTTGCACCTCTTCCATGTCCACCAACCATTGCATCCGGTTTCTTTGTGTTGGGTCCACCTACACTGGAACTGCCCATTGCTCACATGGAAGCTGCTCCTGAATGGTCGCTCCGAGTGGGAGATTGAGATCTTGCTTTTCTTAGAGCAATGTTGGGCACTTGAACTCCTGTGTGTTAGCCCTCTCTACTCTGAAGACTAACTCGAAACGCACTACTGCGACAGATTTACATGCGTAATCGTACTTCAGAACTGCGTATGAAAATTCATAGAGTAGAACAGTGATCGACATAATCATTCATGATAAAACAATAAGGTAGATGCAATAGAATCTCTGTATTACATTTCTCCGAGCAGTACAACACCGTACTCTCTGATACATAACAATGTTCCTCTTCTGATCACACTGATCCTTGCTCCGATCCTCATCAATGAGCCCCCTGAATGATCGCTCTCTTCTCTTTTATCTAACCGGCACACATAACTCCTTCATGGTTGCCGTGCCTATTCAGTTCTCCGCCTGCCCCTAGAACTTCCGTCTTTTCATATCTCACTATAAACTAGATACAACGTATTAATGATAATAATCTAAGGACTAATGATCTAAGGACTCCCCCCTAGTTCCTCTTTGCTGTTGCTGCTTTTGCCCTTAACACTTGGCACTCCCGGTGAATCGGATTCCGGATCCGCATCCGAACCCACCGGTTCTCCGCTACGGTTCATCCTCGACGTCGCCACCGTCATCGTCCGCCGCCGCCGCTGCTGCCGCTGCCGCCGGAACTGCTGCTGCTGCCGCCGGAACTGCTGGAGCCGCCGGCGCCGGTACTTGTACTGCCGGAGCCGCTTGCGCCGGTCGAAGTAAAGGTAGCTGCTGCGGGTTGAGAGCATGGGCATCCACAAAAATTTGGAGCTGTCCATAGAAAGGTGGTGCCGCCGCCCCCGCCTGCTGAGCTACTGCCGCCATCCGATGAATATAGCGGCATGCTGTCCGCAGGTCGACCAACATAGCTGCTCTCTCAACATGACTCGTTCTCCGCAGCTGTTGTAGCTCCTCTTCATGCAGTCGGGTCTTCTCAGATAAAGCGAGTTCGAGATCGGTTACCCGCATAGTGCGATCTGCTTTCTTCGCCACACTATCCAGTCGTTTCATTACCCGCCCCAATTCCTTGGTTTGGGCACCTGTTGATTGTTCTGCCGTAGTAGCTCGGAGCTGCAGCAAATCGGCCATGAGGCTCTTCACCTCAACTTCATGTTGCTGGTGCTCTTCTTTCCGGGCGAGCTTGAGTGCCAACAGCTGAGATCTGGCATCGTCACACTGCTGTTGCACCACCGCGACGTGTTCTTTCAGCTGCAAAAAGTGCCTTGCGTCCAAGGATTCCCCGTCCGCTGGCTCCGGAAAAGCTGCCACAAAAGCGGCTGCTGCGTCTGCTTGGGGTCGTGGCTTCATTGCGATCTCGGGTCTTTTGCCTCTGGCCTTCGCTCGTCGGAGGGCTTCTTCCAGTTCGGCGATCCGTTTGACATAGCCTTCGGCAGAATCCACCGGTCCCGCCGCTGTCTGCTTCCCGAGAGTATTTGCCGATGTAGAACTTCCACCCTCCGGTTGTGCCGCAGTTTCCGTCACCGGTACTGGTGGTAAAAAGGCTATTCCTGCGCCCCCTCCCGCCGGATCATCCTCATCCCTCCGGGCCAACCGTCGGTCGAGAGGCCTGCAAGCCCGCTCCAGCTCTACTCGCAATTGATGTTGATGATCAAGAAAAATACCCTGCATCTCTACGACGAAGGCTTCCGATAAATCCAACAAAAGTGCCTCGTCCAGCATGCGTGTAGAGCTAGAGGGTTGCCGGTACGCCATCACTTCCGCTTCCAACAACTGCACCCTGGCGGTCGCAGCTGTAGCCTTCTCCGTCAATTGTTCCGTCAGCCGCAGGTGTTCTTGAGTTTGGGCGACAATCGCCGTCCTTGCTTCCTCCATATCCTGCTGTCGCCGTGCATCCACCTGTTGGAGTCGTACCAACTGCTCCTGCAGCTGTTGATTGCGTTCGAGCAGCCTGGCATTTTCCTGGCGCAACCTCGCCTCATTCTCCTCCAGCTGCCCCTTCTGAAAACATTGGAGCAAGCGCTCCGCCAACCGTCGTGCCGTGACCAGATCATAGGTCTCCACCGGCGGAGAGAGCTGCAGCTCACCACTCCCCCTTGGGATGACACGGGTTTCCTCCTGACATGCCTGTCTCCCCGAACTGTCCTCCCGAGTGTGGACTGAGCTTTCCCCTTGCAAGGCCTCCGCTTCCGGGCGGGTTTTCTTCAACATTGCGCCTTCCGGCACGAGAGCCAACTTTCTTTTCAATAAACTGGCCATACGGCTCGATGTTGCTGAGACCGCTGGCCTACTCCTCTGGCTGCCCTGTGGAACTTCGGCCGGAACCACCACCGCAGGTACTACCGCCGTAACCTCCACCGCAGGTACTACCGGAGTCACCTGGTTGCTTGGCATCAGCGTCAGAGCTCCCTCCGTTGTTGATCTCGCTGGTTCCACCTCCTTGGACTCCTTGTCCGAACCATCGTCTGTGGACTCCTCCACCTCCACATACGACCCTGGGACTACCGGTTCCGCATCTGGTCCGAACAAAAGAAATAAAACTTGCCCCATCCGAGATGTTGCCGTTGGCTTCAAGAGCTTCTTGGCCACCTCCAGAATTCTGTCCGCCAGCAGCTTCGCCCAGGGAACCGGTTTCCCTTGCTCCGCCCTCTGGAAATAGGTAAACTGGGTCTGTCCCAGTAGCTCGGCTTTCACCTTTTGCCAGAGTGCCTCCGCGATAAACTTGTAGCATGTCTTCTTCGAAGCATCCAGCTTCTTCATGTTGTACTCCCCCTTGCAACCTGCACCGAGAGCTGCCTCCATGGCACTGCTGGTAAGCTTCGTGACTTTGCATGGACCATCCACCGGCAAGTGCAACCGGGCCGCTACCAGCTCCTTGCACAAGGTGAAAGTCTTTCCATACACCACGACCTTGCGCCCGCGTGCAAGCTGCGCCAAGATATCTTGCGCCAATGGATGAACTGGTGTCGTAGCCCATGGCAAACCTGCGAACTCCACCAGACGAGCTCGTGTCAGCCAAGACTGCACAGCCTCATCCCCAACAGGTAACGGATTGATCAGATGGAAGACCACCATAGCGGCGAGAAGCTGGGATGCGAGGGAGAAGAGTTCTGGAAAACAAAGAATTGGAAATAAGCCCCTTTTTGCTTCCAAATTGCCTTTTGGATGCCTTGGTGAACTCCTTGTTTGCATGCAACGATCAAGTGTCCCATCATCCTGATAAAAGCCCCACTTCGAAGATTCAGTAGATTGCATGGCGGCGTCCTCGCTCCGCAACCCGAAGCTTTGCTCCCACCGTTTCTCGGAATGAAGTGAGTGATACCACACGTGTGTACTAATAGCCCCCATCATCGGTTTCTCCACCGAAATGGCTATAAATGCAGTTGAAATGATCTTCACAGGTGGTTTCTCCGGAAATGGGTAAGGTGGCATGGGCCCTGTATATGGTCGGAGACGAAATCCATTTACCGGCTTCTGCAACAGCTCCCCCTGTAGTGTTCCTAATCGGAACGTGCCGTCACCATAACGCTCCACCACCCAATACGGACCTCCCCACCGTAACTTCAGCTTACCCGGATGCGGACCCATCCGAGTGTTAAACAATATCACGGCATCTCTCCGTTTGAAGGTCTTTTTCTTTGAATGACGGTCCACCCAGACCTTCCGTCTGTCCTGGACTACCTGTGCAAGATACGCACTGTTGAACCGCTCCTCACCCAGCCGATCCAGCTGTTCAATCCTCCGGTCGACGGACTCGTCCCAGCCCAATTTCTCTGCCGCTGCAATCCGCAGACTCGGTACTAGGAATTCCATGGGGACCACTGCTTCAACTCCGTAAACCAACTTGAATGGCGTGAACCCCGTCGCGACCTTATAGGAAGTCCGGAACGCCCATAATGCGGAGTAAAGTTTTTCATCCCAATCTGTCCGATTTTCATTGACCAGCTTTTTCAGAATGACTAGCAACACCTTATTCGAGGACTCTGCCTGTCCGTTTGCCTGAGGGTAATACACTGTGGACTTCTTATGAATGATTAGGTGCCGGGTAACCAGTTCCCGTAACACCTCATTAAGAAAATGCCCACCTTGATCCGTGACGAGCTCAACCGGACATCCGTACCGTGTCATAATGGCTTCATAAAGGAATCTGGCCACAGCCTTTGCCGAATTATCCTTCAGTGCTCTGGCCTCCACCCATTTGGTACAGTAATCCGTCGCCACCAGGATATACCGGTTACCTGTCCTCCGCGCCGGCGGCGAAAACGGACCTACAAAGTCCAGCCCCCACTTCATGAACGGTTCGAGGGCCAGTATGGGATTATGCGGCATCCGGTCCCGACCTGATGGCTGGCCCAACCTCTGGCACACATCGCATCTTTTGACGAACCTATGCGCATCCCCCATTAATGTTGGCCACCACAGACCTCCTTGGAGTACCTTCCGTCCGGTTACTTCTCCTGCGAAGTGTCCACCGCTGATTCCTTGGTGAGCCTCTTCCAGGATGACCTCCTGCTCATGTGGGTACACACACCGTCGCAACACACCATCCAGCCCCTGCTTATACAATTGGTCAGCAATGATCCGGAAGTCTCTGCTCTTGAGCGCGAGCCGTTTCCGCTGGTCTCGCGACATTCCGTCGCGCATCTGGCCCGTGTCGACAAAGTGAAACATGTCGTCGTACCACGTCTTTGGAGCTGCCGGTACCACCGCCTCCAGTTCGAACAGCTGGGCATCCGGAAAATCGTCTTCCACACCCATCGGGTCTTCGCCAGATTCCAACCGCGAAAGGTAATCCGCTACGGCATGTGTACTTCCTGGTCGATGGACCACCGTGAAGTCGAACTCCTGTAAAAGCAGCATCCACCGGGCCAACTTTCCAGTGAGCTCGGGCTTGTGTACCAAATACAACAAGGCGGAATGATCCACATGAAACGTGAACCGATTCCCCAACAGGTAGTGACGAAACTTTGTTACGGAATAAATCATCCCCAATGCTTCCCGCTCCGTCGTAGAGTAATTCCGTTCGGCTTTTGACAACCTGCGACTTGCATAATACACCGGGCGGAACCACTTGCTTGTCGCTTCCTGCATGAGGACACTACCAATAGCCACATCCGAGGCATCCACGAAGACATGAAACATCTTCGTCCAATCTGGCGGCTGAACCACCGGTGCTGTTGCCAACATCAGTTTGAGCCGTCGAAAAGCTAAGTCACAAGCAGGAGACCAGACTACCGGTACTTTGTTGAGTTGGTCATATAGTGGTGTCGCCACATCCGCCAGATACCGCAGCATTCGGCTGTGCCATTTAACCTGCCCTAGGAATCTCCCGAGCTGCTTACCGTTGCCAGGAACCTTTGCCTGCCGAATCGCTTCGACCTTCGCCGGATCTACCGCAATGCCTTCCGCCGAGACAATGCAACCCAGCAGCATACCGCTGCCCACAGCGAATGCACATTTCATAGGGTTCAGACACAACCGTGCCTCCCTACACCGGGTTAAGCATTTCTGCAGATGCTCAAGGTGCTGCTCGCGACTCCCAAAAACACTGAAATCGTCCAGAAATACCTGCATAAAGATTAGTAAATAATCATGAAATATTTCTTGGACCATGCGTTGAAATGTTGCCGGAGCATTCTTTAGCCCAAATGCCATCACCAGGAAAACAAATGCTCCCCACTCCGTGATGAAGGCTGTTTTCTCTCGATCTTCTGGTGCCATCTGCACCTGGTTATACCCACTGAAGCCATCCAGAAAAGAATACATCTCGTGACCTGCCACTGTATCCAGCATAGTATCATTAAACGGCAAGGGAAACGGATCCGTGATTGTCGCCGCGTTAAGCTTTCTGTAGTCAACACAGACCCGCAACTTCAAATTCTTTTTCGGAACAATCACTATTGGCGAAAGCCACGTTGCACGATCAACCGGATAGATAAACCCGACCTTTAGCAGCCTGTCCAGCTCCTCCTTCACCCTCTGGGCATAGTTCGGGTTCATTCGATACCGTTGTTGCCGAACCGGTATCGCATCCTTCTGCAGATTGATCCTGTGCTGATAGAATTTGGGATCGATGCCAAGCAAATCTGTGTAGTCCCAGGCGAACACGTCTTTGAAGGATTTCAGCAATGTCTCCAATTTTCCCCGAAATCCTTTATCGAGCTTCGCACTGACACGGACATTCTTTGGCTCCTCCTCCATCCCGAGGTTAAGATCCAGCAGCTCGTCTTCTTTGACCCTCCGCGAGCGACGGAGTTCCTGCTCGAAAACTCTTTCCGCCTCCGCCACTCCCGCTTCGTCCGGCATGTCTCCTGTGCCTTCCGGTAGACTCCCTTCGGCTGGTTCTTTAGTGGAACTGGATGACTCCTGCGTAGCCGAGGGAATCTGATGCTGATATTGCTTTAAAACGGCAACCACATTGACCTCGAACAAGCTTACCAGCTCCGTATTCCTACTGAAGTAGTCATCCTCCTCTTCGACCCCCATTCCGTCCATCATATGGATACCTTCCGCCATCGTCGGTCGGAATGGTGTCCTCAGCCCTTGTTTGGTATGTACCGAGAGCTTCAGCTTCTTTTTTCCTTTCCGAATGGTGATGCCGTCTGATTGCCAGTCTTGTTTCACACGGGCCTGCCGCAACCACGGTCTTCCGAGCAATAACAGGTATGACCCGCTAATATCCTCCATCCGGAGAATCACCGCAGCGATTTCGAACTTCACGCCGCAAACCTCCATTTTCAATCCACGGAGCAATCCTAACGGCTGCACTCTCCGTTGGTCTGCCATCCGAACGGCGAAGGGTGCGGATTCCCATTTTGTGATACCCAATGGCACCAGCATTTGTTCGGACAGGATGTTGACCCCAGAACCTCCGTCCAGCAACACCCCTCCCACACGGCTGTTCTCCAGTGTTACGGAAATTACCGGGACCGCTTCGTCAAAAACAGGAGGCTGTTCTTCCGCTTCAGGCTTTGCAGATCCGTCTGACGACACTTCCATTGTTACCGCTTCCATCTCCGACTCCATCGCCCTGACTGGTTCCGTCAATTGTTTGATGAGAGAACTCCGGAAATTGGGTACCAATGCCAACAATTGCTCCATTGTCATGTGTATTTGCTGTTTCCGCAAATCCTGCCATAAATCATATGGTTCAACACCCTCCTCGCCGGTCATCAGGCTGTCCTTCTGACTGGTAGGTAGACAAGTCGCTTCTGGCTGCTCTCCTTGCAGGCGCCTTGCCACCTTCGCACCATTCTCCGTCACCGAGACTGCCTTTTCCGCGCTTGGCCTAGGTAACACCGTTGGGGTTTTCTGGACCCAGTCACCGACCGTCGACCGTACCTTTTGTTGTGCCTGCCAATCCAACGCCGGAGGTCTCCCCTTCTCTTGCGGGGCCTTGTAGTCCCGCCCCTTTTCCTGGGATCGTGTGACCACGAGCACATCTCCGCTCGCACTTCCTCCCACTTTGCCTTCAACAGGGACACCCGCCGGTACTGCCGGTACTTCTTCGGACTGCGGACTAGGCTCCTTGCTATCCTGTTGCGGACTGTCATCATCGCATTCGATAATCAGAACCGCATTCACTGCTGGTGCGGACTTGCCTTCTCCGGATCCCCGGGTTGCTTCCCTTTCCGCCTTGTGGCGCTTGAATAATTCGCAATCTACCTTTCGATGTCCGGGTTGAGTGCAATAAAAACATAGGAACGTCCGTTCCCCTGCTGGTTCATCTGCACCTGTTCCAGCCGTTCTCGGCCGCCAAGGTCTTTTCGCCGGTGCTGCTGGTACTGCGGCTGGTGCTGCGGCTGGTGCCGCAACTACCGCCGCCACCGCTGGTGTCGGGGCTATTCGTGCGTTATAGCGGCAGATCTCCGTGGTATGCGTCGCCGTTTGGCAAATCGCACACCACCGCTCATTCAAACCGCATTCCTCTGCTAAGTGTCCTGCATTCCGGCACCGATTACACCAAGTATCCTTGCGAACTTTTGAAGAGGACCCTATTCCACTATCCCGGCTTTTGGCTCCGGCAGCAGATCCTTCCGGAAATGACTTCCCTGCCGCTTTTCCAGCCTTCCGCCTCATGGAACGTTTGTCCTCCTCCTCATCCGACTGATCCGACTCCTCCTCAGTATCGGTATCGGAGTCTCCCTCAGCCTCCTCATACTTCACTTTTCCTTTCCTTCCCTTGGAAGTAAACAGGACTTGTTCCGCCCTCACCGCTGCTTGGACGACTTCTTCCAATGAAAGAGCTTCCAGATCCAACGATGCCAGGGACCTTTTCAATCCTTTATTCAGCCCCTCCATGAAGTAAGCATTTTGGATAGGGACTGCCGGGGTAGTTGCTGTATCGAGGCGGCGGATCAACGACCGAAACCTGGCCGCATACGCCTCCACTTCTTGGTTCTTCTGTTCCAGTTTCCCCAGTTTGGCCAGGACATGCACACGGGTCTTGTCCTCCCGAAACCGGAGCAAAAAAGCATCCCGCAGTAGATCAAACGTGGCGAAATGGGTAGCTCCATATTGCGCGATCCATACTGCCGCCTGCTTCTGCAGTGTCGGGATGAAAGTCGCCATCTTCATAAGATCTGTCGCCTGCACTGGTGGAGCCGTATTCACCATCCACGCCATCTCAAATGACAGTATATGTGCATCCGCATCCTCCTTATCCCATCCCGAAAACTTGGGGTACTTCACCGTCATCCTGGGTACCAGTGGTGGAATAGCCGCGCTACTTACCGCCGGAACTCCACCCCCGCCTCCGCCTCCACCGCCTCCACCTCCCCTATCGGGATCTGGTGACGGACCTGGGGCTCCGCTTCCTGCAGGCACACCACCCCCCCGTCTCCTGGGACTCGGTGGTGGGGAATTCCGCAACGGTGACGCTTCGTCTTCCGGAGGAGTACTTGTTAAATCGAACGGGCTACTGCGTCCGGAGGATTCGCCTTCCTCCTGAACACCGGAAACGACTGGACCTTCCTCTCCTGGGATCAGCGGAGGTGTGTCAGAGCGACTACTACTCTCACTATCCGTGAAGAAGCCGAAGAGAAGATCACGTTGAGCCACATATCGGTCATGCCGTTCCTCGCGGGTTGTACGTGCCGATACTGGAGTTGCAGGCTCCCGAGGCCGTTCCGGAGAGCGCGATGTTCCCCCTGGCGCACCCCCAGCGTCATTCATGCGCTAGTCCACGCACCGAGGAATCAGAGTATTACAGATGGGGAGCAGCCAACCTCTCCGGGGTATCCACCGCGACAAACATGGAAATCTTCCGTGGTCGCCAAAGTGTTAGCCCTCTCTACTCTGAAGACTAACTCGAAACGCACTACTGCGACAGATTTACATGCGTAATCGTACTTCAGAACTGCGTATGAAAATTCATAGAGTAGAACAGTGATCGACAGAATCATTCATGATAAAACAATAAGGTAGATGCAATAGAATCTCTGTATTACATTTCTCCGAGCAGTACAACACCGTACTCTCTGATACATAACAATGTTCCTCTTCTGATCACACTGATCCTTGCTCCGATCCTCATCAATGAGCCCCCTGAATGATCGCTCTCTTCTCTTTTATCTAACCGGCACACATAACTCCTTCACGGTTGCCGTGCCTATTCAGTTCTCCGCCTGCCCCTAGAACTTCCGTCTTTTCATATCTCACTATAAACTAGATACAACGTATTAATGATAATAATCTAAGGACTAATGATCTAAGGACTCCCCCCTAGTTCCTCTTTGCTGTTGCTGCTTTTGCCCTTAACACTGTGGCCAAAGAGAGGATGCATCTAGAAGTGCAGAAAAAGGCGTGTGTCACTCCGTATAGTGCATGTCCAAAAAAATTATCAATAGCCTTCCACCACAAAGGCCGAGGTGGAAGGGTTGGTGAGAAGGAGTGTGTGGTGCACTCCAGGCAGAAGCACAGTTGGTGCATATTCTCCTTGAGGCGCATGACTTGGGTTGTCCATGCTCTAAGCATGTAGGGTCTAGACTCTACAAGGGCATTCTAACGGTCTTCCCATGACTCCGCATACTCCACTATCGCCTTGCCTTTGTCTGTAGTGTGGTTGCCACTCACTATGGTACCCTACTATGATCCGATGACGATAGGAGTCAGACCTATTCCAATTGACTCTGTAACATTATTTACACCCGCACCCACACCCTGTTGGGATATATCAAGGTGTATGCCTCAGGCACACCTTATGTTTCTATGTGTGAGTGCTAGAGGCACAGTTAGGTGCCCACAAGCACAGTTAGGTGGTGGAAAAGCCACATAGGATGATTGAGTGAATCTAGGAGCAGATTGAGGAGATGATTGTGGAGCTTTGAGGTCATCAGTGATGTCAGTGACCTTGTATGAGGTGCCTACTTAAGGACCTCTTTCTTCTTCATTCTATAAGCAAGTATTCTGATTTTGTGTCCACTCTACTCTTTTCTTTCAGTATTCCAACATGGTATCAGAGCCATTTGATCCCCCTTGAGCCCATTTTTGCCACATCATCATCTTCTTCCTCTTCTTCTTCTTCACCATCTCTCCCTCTTCTTCCAAAAACTTGCTTAAGCTTGTTCTCCTCCATTTCTCACTCATCTTCCACGCCCTTCCAGCTGAAGATCCACCTAGATGGGGCGAACTCCCGGCTGCAAGGAATCGACGAAATACCCGCGCTGCTGGTCGCCATTGTACGAAAGTCGTCGAAGTTCTCTGCTGCAAGTTCTCTGCGCCTGCTTCGACTTTCTCTAATTCCTTTCAGGGGGAGTTAGTCCATACCTAGAGCTACCTTGTGCTGAAATCTGAGCAGCAATGGCTGCATATTGAAGGAGAAAACAGAGAAAAACCAGCCGACTTTGTTCATGAAGGTGAAGGCAACCTGATGCATATTTTCGCCTCTTCTTCCCAGAGGATCTACTGTGGTATACCAGCTTTCTTTTGCCTCAGAAAGCCCTCTTTCTTTTGCTTTGAAGAGTGTGCTATGAGCCCTCCAAGTTCAGCTCTCTAGTTTTGACAGTTTTTACATGCTTTTGAAAATGATGCTACATAAAATGCTACTCTAGCATTTCTGGTCTTTTGAAGTTTTTAATAACTTCACTACAAGTGTTGCTTCAGTTTTGTTTTGACTTGCTAGACCTGGTTGTGATTGGAAAGTGGTTATTTCATCCACTTCTATGAAGCATATAAAAAGTAGCATCATTGTTTGAAAACTAGTCACTACTATTTGCTACATCAAGTGGCTATACTTTGGAAGTATTGCAGTTCTTTTTGCCTTGTAAGAGAGATAGACACTGCCCAATATCTGGGTTAGACCCTCTCATGGCTACTTTATATAATCTTGAGAAGTTCAATGGAAAGGGGTTCCATACATGGCAAATGAAGGTAAAATTTGCATTAATGCGGGAGAACTTATGGGGACTTGTCAAACCTTCTCCTACCGCTTCTTCTACGGCCTCAAATGCTGGGGAATCTTCAGCTCCGACACGACCGGCAAGGGATCCAGCAAGAGAAGAAAAAGAATATGGTATAATTGCTTTAGCTTTGGGTGATGATTACATACATCATATATCTGACTTGGAGTCTCCATCGGAAGCATGGCAGAAGCTAGATTTGATTTTTGGTGCAAGCTCTCATATTTCTAAACTATCACTTAAAATCTCTTTCTTTGAATTAAAAATGGCAAGTGATACTACTTTAGCTGCCCATGTCAACTATATGCGGAGTCTTATGACTCAGTTAGCTTCTATCAACTCTCCTATCACCCCTGATGATGCTATGGCAGTACTACTTAAGAGTATGCCTGAAAGCTTTGATCACATTGTAAGCACTTTGAAGAATCTTCCAAATCCAAACCTTGAAGGCATTATCTCAGCTCTCCAAGAAGAAGAAAGACACATGGAGTTAAGGAAAGGCAATGACACTGCTTATGTTATGAAATTCCAGAAGGGCAAGTACTCTCCTTGCAATCACTGTGGAAAGACAAATCACCTTTCAAAGGACTGCTTCAAAGTTAATCCATGTAAGCACTGTGGCAAAAACAACCATAGTGAGAAGTTCTGCAGAGACAAAGCAAAGACAGAAAATGCAAATCTACTTACAGTGAATTTGCCTCCACAAGATGAGGCATCCCATGAAGATTATGCATTTTAAATCATCTCTATGTATGCTCCAGATCACTCTTTTTATGTCAAGGTACTCAGCCTGGATAGTCCTCCAAAATGAATGAAAATAAACTATTGTGTGTTGTGTGTTTTGTAAACACCTCTGGTCACCTTATGATGTAGGCCATGTGTATGTTTTGTTCCATGGTACCTCCTGCAGACATTGTGTGCATGTACATGCAGGGGAGATAACCATTGGAAGGTCTTTATGTATCCCTTTCTGTTTACCTTACACCCAAGGGAACCCTTGCTAGCATGAGAACCTAGCCATAGATTAATCCTTGACCACCATGAGATGGCATGAGAAACTATGAGACTAGATGTATCCTTGACATAGCCTGAGGCATTCCCTTGAGGGGGGGTTTGTTGGGATATATCAAGGTGTATGCCTCAGGCACACCTTATGTTTCTATGTGTGAGTGCTAGAGGCACAGTTAGGTGCCCACAAGCACAGTTAGGTGGTGGAAAAGCCACATAGGATGATTGAGTGAATCTAGGAGCAGATTGAGGAGATGATTGTGGAGCTTTGAGGTCATCAGTGATGTCAGTGACCTTGTATGAGGTGCCTACTTAAGGACCTCTTTCTTCTTCATTCTATAAGCAAGTATTCTGATTTTGTGTCCACTCTACTCTTTTCTTTCAGTATTCCAACACACCCACACCGAAAAACCCACCCACACTGCCACTTGATGGTATGGAGGAGAGGGTCTCGGAATGATTCTCAGTCATGTCTCCAAAACCACTACAAAATCTAGACATCCCACTCTCGTTGATCTCGTCCTGGACGTGAACAACAAGTCGTACAGCTACTCCATTTTGATGGACACTGTCTTGGGAACTGTGGCCAGAAAGTATGCCAGTGAGTCCAGCATCTGCCTATTATTATGTAACTCCACAAAAAACTTATGGAGCCTCTCTTCATGCAATGTGCAGACCTAGTCCATAAACACCTTCGCAGTCTAGACCTGCTCTTTCTATGCAAGGAGTCGGTGCTGGGCTTGGGCTGGGGCTTGGGCCAACTGTTTTGCTGAAGGGTTGCATTTTTCATTCACAAGTCCTCGTTTTCTTTTCCCAACACCTCTAGCATGTTAGATATCAATGCTCCACTCTCGTGTAACTATGCGAGAACCAGCTAACTCTACTTGTAAGCCCCCCATATGAGGAGAAGGCATTTGAGTAGTGCGGTTATCCAGTAGGTCCTGGTTTGGACACCAGATGGGGGCCATGTGTGGCCTGATGGCTGGATGGCTTCAGATAGAGTTGGCACACTACCAACTAGGCTACATGCAAGTGTGGGAAGGCATCCCTTGACTGACCACACTGAGGGTAGATGGAGCATTTCTTGGGGCAGGCCACTCTTAGTTGCGGGGCCCGTTTGGAGCCTCAAATGATCTCATATGGCTTTGTTTTGTGCCCCGGTTCTATCGTATCGTCGGTGGCCTATTTTGGGACTGACCCCCAGTCGACCGTTTTGGGCGGACTGGGTCGGTCACCCAATTGAACCTAACCGACTACAACAAGTGGCTATGTAAGAGCAATCCCGTGAAGCCCATTTCATCATTGGCTACACCCTGATTCCTTAGCATTCAGCCTCCGTCTTCTACTGTTTCCAGCATGCCATGGAAGCTTCTTTCACAAGAGTGCACAGTTGGGAGGCAGTGCCATTTATTATATTAGTTCTACAGTAATCAAATTCTTGATTCTCCATACTATCTTGTTTTCTCTCTTGCATACGAGATCCTATTATCTGTTGAGTGCAGACATTGTATTATTTTCTTATATGGTATCAGAGCCTAGACTCTAGCAAGAAGATTTGGTAGTGTGTTTCTGTTTGCGAGTAGATTGTGAGAGATGGCCCAGCCCGCAAGACTGCGAATCCCACTGTTTGGCAAAAGCGAAAAGTTGGACGGCTCGATCTATCCACTCTGGAAGTTCAAGATGAAGACCATCCTAAGCGCATACCAGCTTTGGGACACTGCTATTGGGGTGGACGTGAGGTCGGTTGCGAGACCAGATCCAGCCAATGCATGACAACAGATAGTACGAACTACGGATGAGATTCTCGTGTGGACAAGAAGAAATGCAGATGCACTGTGTTCTATTATCTACAGTGTTAGTGATTCCGTCATGGTGTTAATACAACATGTCACCACAACGGAGGAGGCATGGACGGTCTTGAAAAATCGATACGAGACCAAGAATCAGATGCAGATTCAAAATCTAGAGACTCAACTCGTGAACAAGAAATTATCTGAGTTTGAAGCGGCAGAGAAGTTCATAACCAGGGTGAAGAATTTGTGCAATCAGATGACTGCAATCGGCATCACCATCATCAGTGAGAATCTAGCACGAAGGTGCATACGGATTCTCCCACCAAAGTATGACGGTCTTGTTATGGCACTAAATATGCATAACAAAAATCCGCCCCTCAACTTTGAGGATTTCAGCACGATGCTTCTGGAAGAGGAGATGCATCAAAAGATGAGGATTGGAGAAGATTCGGCTTTTTGGACCGGATCAAAGAAAGGTAAGGTAAGGACTCTAGTAACCCATCGTCTTCTGATGATAAAAAGAGGAAGAAGAAGATCAAGTGCTTCTATTACAACAAGGCAGGGCACAAGCAGAATGAGTGCCGAAAGAAGATTGTAGATGAGAAGAACAGAGTAAAGAAAGAGTCCAGCAACAGCGCGCAGGTAGTACTAGTAGAGCTGTTCATCGCAATTGAGAAGATTTGCATGGAGGCAGTTCATGTACCTGCGGATGAACCGTGGATCATTGACAGTGGTGCATCATGCCACATGACCAGTCGGAAGGATTGGTATACCTCTCTATAGCCGGTAGGGAATGACATCCTAGTAGCAGTCAGCAATGATGCAAAATGTCTAGCAAAAGGAAAAGGTACGATTGCTCTCAAGTTAGATGGAGTTGTAAAACACTTGTTCGATGTTCTTTATGTGCCAGATATCAAGAGGAACTTGTTGTTTGTTTCCACGATCACAGATCGGGACCTCAAAGTTCAATTTGATAAGAATGGTGCACAGATTCTAGATCTTCAAGGAAGGTCGTTGATAAAGCTACACGGTGCAACAACATTTACAAACTCTCAGCTTTCAGTGTGCTTGAGCAGATGTCAAGAACACTAAGCTGTGGCATGAGAGGTTTTGTCATCTAAACCTTAGTTCTTTGAAGGAGATGCATAAAAGTGGAATGATTGCAGACCTACCAAAAATTTCAGATCTACCCGATGTATGTGAAGCTTGCATGATGGGCAAGTAGCATCGGCAGCCCTTTCCTAAAGAGGCCAGCAGGGCAAAGGCTCCTCTAGAGCTCGTTCACATGGACCTCTACGAAAAGATGGAGACAGAAGCTTTGGGTGGTTCCTACTACTTCATGACGCTGATTGACGACTACAGTAGAAGGATATGGATATACTTCCTGAAGACTAAAGACGAGGCTTTTAGTAGGTTCAAGGAATGGCATGTAATGGTCGAGAAAGAAACAGGGAGGAAGGTGAAGAAGTTGAGATCAGACAGAGGTGGAGAGTTCACATCAACTGAATTCAAAAGTTACTACAAAAGTCACGGAATTAAGAGGCAAAAACCCCCACCACATAATCACAGCAGAATGGAGTAGTAGTAGAATGCAAGATGTGCGTCATTTGTGAAATGGGCTGGAGTATGATGAAAGGGAAACATTTGCCAAAGTCTTTCTAGGCTCAAGCATGTAACACTGTAGTTTACATCCTGAATTGTAGAGCTACATGAAGGCTGTGAACGAGATGACTCCACTGCAAGCCTTTTCTGGTAAGAAACTTTTAGTTGCACATTTTAGAGTTTTTGGATGTGACTATTTTGTGCATGTCCCTGATGCTACTAGGACCAAATGGGAACTGAAGAGTCGGAAGTATATTTTCTTGGGCTATAGTGAAGAGGCAAAGGGTTACCGTCTCTATAACCCTATTACCAAGAAGGTAATGGTAAGTCACAATGTGGTCTTCTAAGAATAGTTGCATCAATTGGAGGAGGATGCTTCCTTCCCAAACGACCAGGACCAGGATATCCATCCAGTACCGCCACCAATAGCAAACCGAACTCCCCCAACGGTGCTTGGGAGGATTCAAGACAAAGAAGATGAAGAAGAGCCTGCAGAACCACAATGGCAACATCCATTCCCAAAGTGGGTAAAGCAGCTTTTAGATGGCGAAGAACCTCCAACCATTGAGGAGGAACCATCCGAACACTACTGGTCCAAGAGATTAGAGGAGCAAAGAAGGGCGTAGGAACACTTGGTCAACTATGCTTTGATGACAGAAGTGATCCGTGGTGATGAACCCAAGTGTCTTGAAGAGGCACAGGGTGATGATAGGTGGATGGAGGCTATGCAGTCAGAGTATGGCTCCATAATGAAGAACAACACTTAGGACCTTGTGGATCGACCACCAAAATGCAAGGTAATCAGAACCAAGTGGGTGTACAAGACCAAGTACAATTCCGATGGCATGTTGGATAAGTACAAGGCTCAAATCGTGGCAAAAGGATTTGCACAGGTACATCGTTTTGATTATCAAGATACTTTTCCTCCCACAGCTCGACTAACCACAATTCGCAGTGTTTTGGCTTTAGCTACCCAGGGAAGTTGGCCTGTGTTTCATATGGATGTGAAATCTGCCTTTCTGAATGGAGATCTCAAGGAGGAGGTATACGTGGAACAACCACCAGGTTTTGAGATCCCTGGTTTAGAAGGTAAAGTCTGCAAACTGAAGAAGGCACTTTACGAGTTGAAATAGGCCCCACGAGCATGGTACTAGCGAATTGATGCCTACTTTCTGCAAAACAGGTTCAGGAGGAGTCCATCTGATGCAAATTTGTATATCTTCAGAGAAGGAGGCAAGTGTATGATTGTGTTCCTTTATGTGGACGACCTTGTCATAACAGGGAACCATGAAGAGAAGATCTCGCAGACGAAGCATTTGCTAGGAAGAGAGTTTAAAATGACAGACCTCGGAATGATTCATTTTTTTTTGGGGATTGAAGTTTGGCAGGAGCCGAAACAGATCTTCATTTCATAGCTGAAGTATGCCGGAGAGATACTGAAGGCATTTGGCATGGCTGAGTACAAGACAGTTGGTACCCGTATGGAGGTTGACGCGAAGCTCTCAAATGAGGATTCATCACCACTGGTGGACGAAGCGAAGTACAGAAGGCTTGTGGGCAGCTTGATTTACTTGTGCAACACACAGCTGGACATCAGTTTTGCGACTGGCATACTAAGCAGGTTTTCCAATAAGCCCCGGGAGAACCATTGGAGGGCAGGGATGCAGGTGCTGAAATACATCAAAGGCACACTTGATTATGGCATCACCTTTATCAAGGGCAACATCTTGACCGGATTCTGTTGTGAATGTAAATGACACTGCCATCCTATCATATCATATTACAATAACAATACATATCATATTACAGTAACAATAGATGTGTCAACGTATATATAGAGAAGACATTAAAAGGCTTCACCAAGCCATAAATTAAAAAGAACATTAGTTATAGTACATTTGATAATCCATAATTTGAAGAAAAAATAACAATGTATGAACCCATAAAACTCAAAAAAATCATACATTGTCGAAATTCCAAAGACGACATTGTTTGAATGGAATATGGAATGAGCTCATGAAAATTATACAAAAATAGTCATCACCAATTTTTAATCGACATTTCAAAGGCTTACGATTGATAGACGTTTGATCACCTAAAAGAACACAATGATACAAAAAAGACTGTGAAAGTTTGTCACCCAACAAAGTCTGAAGAGGCTTTCAAAGGGCATTGGCATACTGCTAGGTTCTTCTTGATGCCAATTGTAAAACCTCTTTGTATACAACATTTGTGGTACAACTCATTTCAACATCCTCATCACTAACCCGATCCACACTCTCTGGAAGGAATACTTTGACTGCATTTTATGATCGGACATGCGAGAAAGCCACGTATAATTGCTCGTGACTAAACACCAGTGTCACCAAGTATAAGCCTAAGATAGACATTGTTTAGCCCTCTACCTTGTTTATCATCATGCCAAATGCTAGCCGAACAGGAAATTGCTTTCTTCTCATATCGAATGGAAGTTTCAAGTTACTAGGAATGAAAGTTACTCTTGGACTGAACATCCTATCTCCAACATTGGTACCAGTGATAATCTCAACTTCCAATACCTTCGTGTGGAACTCTTTGCATATCAGCCGAGTCCCATTGAATAATCCTTGTTGAGGATTTTAAAATTTTAAAAACAGAGTTGTAAGCTTCACGACTTACACCAGTAGCATCACAAGCTCCAAGCACCTCCTTTGCTTGGACAAGGCTCTTGAAATCCTTCATTACCTCTCTAGCAACTTGTTTACGTAGCCCTTTTTGTCTAGGGTCCTTCAACACTTCCATGACATCAATTGGCTTTATTAAACTTCTTAGAACATATGAAGGATCACTATCATCCATTTCCATTATTCCCATCACGTCCTCCATGAAATTCCTAAAGTAGAGTACAAATGAGTCTTAGTGGAAAGAATACAACACCACAAATATTTTGGGGTAAGAAATTTCATTGAAAATTTGGGGAACTAACCTTGTAGCCCTTATTCTTCTCTTTCGGGCACCACTATTGGTCGACAATGCATCCATAGATTGCAATTGTCTTTTCCTCTCCTTCAGTCCCAAAGGTGTTCCCTTCAACTTTTGTACTCGTTCTATCGACTTCTCTCGTTCCTTCTCCATAGCATGTTGAACTTGGCCATAGATAGACCTTTCCAAATCTTGTTTGCTTTCAGTAAGCTTCTGGATTGATTCTTCCAATTCATGTCGCTCCAAGTCTAGTGCATGTGCTTTGTTGCTGAGTTCTTTATTTTGCAATTGGAGATCCTGCATACTATTATGCATTGCCACAATAGTAATATTTCCCAAATGTGCAAGTTCTTCTACTTGGGCTATCTGCACCTTGCTTGCTTGCATAGCCAATGTTTGAGAATGGTTCAATCGATTGTAATAACCAAGCAATCCAGCATGTCCCTTGCCAACAAACTGAAAAACATCATGCACTGTATGAAAAGGAGGACTCTTTTGGGTGGTAGCATCTAAAGGATACAAGTTTCCATCCACCCAAAGGTCAAGATGCTTCTTTCCTTACAATCAAAGACTGTAGAGCACACTTTGAGGAGTTCCACTACATCCCAAAGAACGTGTGCTTGCATATTCTTCCTCCAGTTGTAGGTTCATATGGTACTTGTTGGATATGTCCTCAAATGGTGCCATGAGTACTTAAAGAGAGGTATCAGTGATGCAGGCTAAAATGTAGGGGAGAGCTGGCAAAGATGGAGTAGTGACAGGGAGAGAGTAGCAAGGAAGAGGGAGGAGGAGAAGCAGATGAGGGCAAGAGGAAGAGGAGAAGAAGAGTAGGGCGACAGGTGTAGAAGGGAGGGAAGGAGCTGCTGTAGAAGGAAGGAGGAGGGGAGAGATGCTACAAGACGGAGGAGGAGGGGAGAGTTTCTGCAGGAGGGAGGAGTAGAGGAGAGGGATCCTGGGTAGCTGGAGAAGGAGGGGAGATAAAGGAGGGAGGAGGAGCCAGAAGGAGGAGGAGGGAAGAGGGAGGAGGGAGGAGGAGGAGCAAGACAGAGGAGGGGATGTGAAGATAGTGGGAGAGAGGGAAGGAGTCTCACTTGCAGCTTTCTTACATACACAATGGGAGAATACACACAAAGGTGGAGGCTAAAAACAATTTTCCTCTTCTTAGTTGTGTTCAAAGCCAAAAAGAACTCTAGTACAAAGAAATAGAAGAACCCTATATGTGGGTCTCAAACCAAACATAGCGAACTAAGGTGGCATACTAACTAAGCCACGAACTAGAGTACATAAGGATAGCTGTCATCCAGCTATTATTCATGGGCGGTGTACCAACTGCATCTGTAGCTAACAAGTCAGTGACATAAATGCACAACGGTCACTCTGGCATATCACGAGTGGAGCTCAATATCTCAACACTCCCCCTCGAGCTCAATCCCAATTCTTGCACACCAAGCAGGTCTCTGAACTTGCACAGCTTCTCTGTGCCCAATGCCTTCATGAATATGTCAGCTACCTGATCCTCCGTGCTGACATAAACTAGATTAATAAGACCTAGTAAAACCTTCTCCCGCACATAGTGATAATGCACCTCAATGTGCTTTGTTCTAGCATGATAGATTGGGTTATTTGCCAAGTATATACTGCTCATGTTGTCACAATAAATGACAACTTGCCCATCTGTAGACTGATGCATATCATAAAGTAGCTTATGCAACCAAGCTACCTCACATGTAGCCATTGCTGCACCCTTGTACTCAGCCTCTGTGCTTGACAAGGCAACTGTAGGGTGTTTCTTGCTGCTCCAAGTGACTGGAGCACTCCCAAAAGAGAACACATATCCACTAGTAGATCGTCTATTAGAAATACTACCAGCCCAATCAGTATCAGTGTATCCATGCAACTGTATCTGAACCCCAGTCTCATAAAATAGTCCATACTGCAATGTGGGCTTCACATACCTGAGTATGCATCTAGTTGCATCCAAATGCGGTTTCCTTGGAGCCTGCATAAACTGACTTACCAATCCAATAGCATAGCTCAAATCTGGCCTGGTAAAAGTCATATAAATCAAACTTCCTACTATGCATTTGTACATAGTAGGGTCTTCCAGAAGCTCACCTGCATTTGCGTTTAGCTTCACATTCTGCTCCAAAGGAATTGAAATAGGCTTACAGCCTATTATCCCATATTTGGACAGCATGTCCAATCCATACTGCCTCTGCAAGAGCCATATCCCACTTGGTGATCTAATCACCTCAATGCCCAAGAAATAATGCAGCCCTCCCAAGTCCTTCATCTCAAACTTCTACTTCAATAGCATTTTCACATGAAGGATATCTTCATCACTATCACCTGTGATGATCAAATCATCAACATAAATGACAAGCAGCATAATACCTTTCTCTGTTTTTCTCACATAAAGTGAGAAATCTGCCTTGGAAATCTGAAATCCAATAGTGACAAGATACTATCCTAACTTGTCAGACCATGCTCTAGGTGCTTGCTTCAAGCCATACAATGCTTTCTTCAACCTGCAAACAAACTCAGGATGAACAGCATGAACATAACCTGGTGGCTGCTCCATAAAGACCTCTTCTTGCAAATCACCATGCAAGAAGGCATTCTTTACATCCATCTGATGTAAAGACCATCCCTTTGATGCAGCCATGGCAATGACTGCTCTTACGGTTGCCATCCTTGCAACCGGGCTGAATGTTTCTTCATAATCAATGCCATATGTCTGTGCATACCCCTTGACAACTAATCTTGCCTTGTATCTGTTCACAGAACCATCTGCATTGTGCTTCACCTTATAAACCCACTTACAGCCAATTGCATTCTTGTCTTTAGGCAAAGGCACCAATTCCCATGTAGCATTTGCTTCCAAGGCATCCATTTCTTCATCCATGCTTTCTCCCATTTTTCTTTTCCCATGGCTTGCTCAAAAGAAGTGGGTTCTGGTTCCTGTATCACTTTGACCATATAAGCATAGTGAATGGCTATAAATCCATCATATTTCAGCCTATCCACATGATACCTAGCTCTAGTAGACCTACGCAAAATAGGCTCACTTCCAGGTGCTCTCAAAACATCCCTGGACTTCCTTACTCCAGGTGTAACAACAGAAGGAATACCCAACTCATCATCAATGCTCTATTTTGAGCCACTGGATTCACCATCCACATAAGAGTGACTTGCACTCACATCAAACATGGGCTGATCTACCTTCTCTTTTCCTTTTCGTGATACCTGCATACCACTATCTGCATTGCTTTGAGGAGATTCTCCTGATCTCAATCTACCTATCCATGGCGAAGTATGTATTACTTTACTAAGTGGATTGAAGCAAAAGTAGTAAGAAAGCCAGATGCCAGAAGCACTGGAACGGTTTTATACGAGAATGTGATTATTTTTTAGAGAAAAGAAACTTCTATTAATGCTTGAAAAACCAACCATACAAATCAGCAAGTTGATCAGGGAAAACAAAGCATGGTTGTCAGAAGAAACCACCCTACGTACAGAGAACCCAACTTACTGCCTAGGAAATCTTTGGATTTCATAGGGGCTGGCAACCATGGTGGTAGACTATACATCTAGGGAATACCTCTCACTATGGGGACATAAAAATGCTTGTAAGCCAAGCCTTGCAAAAATATTCCCACCTTTTGGTGATTGCTTTGGAACCAAAATACTACACTCCCAAGATGTGTGCAAGGTGTAATAATGTCTTGCCATATGGCAACAAGAGTGGCTATCTGGGAAATGTGATGGCCTCCCATAACTAGGCTATAGCGAGCCACCTAGATGTTCCCAGTAGTGATGTTGGACACTATCTCCAATACATTGTCATTTGGCAAAGGTGACGCAAGGTGCATGGAAGAAGAAGGCATCACATCATATGTCTTAATCTTGACCATATGCTAGCCCTAAATATGATAGGTTGAAGACACTTGATCAATCAAGAATGTATGGGCCCCCTTATAAGGCATACAACCACCCCCCATATAAAGTTGCATTGCATTCACAATCCTGAGAGCTGTTGATTAGATCCTTTACAGTGTTGATCATCCCCATAGACAATGGGGGCTCATATCTAACTCTCTATTTGCACTTCAGTGGGAGCTACCACTTGCCCACGTCTCTTACAACAAGGGACCATCCGCATGCAACCATCTAGGAGAAAGAAGAAATCTTCCATGGTTTAAGGCTAGTCCAAAGGCATGACAAAAAGGGAGAGAGGACATCCTGGGGAACCTTTTGCTCTACCAAATGCCACTCCCTCAAGGGGGTTTATGCTGATACTTTGAACTGAAGAATACAACCAATGCAGGTCATGTGTGAGAAGGAGGACACCTCCTCAACCCTCTCCAAGTGCCCTACCTAAGTGGGCCTGAACCACTCACCTAAGCCCCATTGAATCTCTCAAAGAGGCCAGCCCTACCACTAGGTCAACAATCCACTCCCTATCCAAATACTCTACATCCCCAACCTTTAAAAGTTTAGCAAGTCCTAAGCCTCGCCATCTTGGAGGTCTCTTACCTTATCGGGCTTAAGTAGCCTCCAGGCCCCAAATTGTCAAATCTACAATAGTGGTAGGAGCCAAATGATTTCCAAAGAATTGAATCCTAAGAGGAATCCTTGTCCTAAAAAACTGTCCATACCAATGATAGGAGCCAAGGAGCTATGCAACCCTTCCCACCATGAAATCACGAATTACTGCATCAATCTCTATCATCCATATACCTACCCCTCTCAGACATGAGAGTGCCTATAGCTGTGCATTTGCCTCAAAGGGAAACCATCTCTAGATTCCAAATGACTTGGTTGGACCACTATCCCATTGTGCCCAGTTGATGCGTGTCTACTGCCCTAGCATGAGACCTTCCTAATCTTAAACCTCAGAATGCTAGATGATCACTTGCCACTCAAACTCCTCGGCTCCATCTAGGACCTGCTACCCAAATAAGACCCCCCCCAGATAGGTATTTCCAAACCCTATAAAGACACCTCATCAAGGCATGGGCTTTCCCTCTGAAGGGAGTCTCTAAAAAATTCCATGTGTAATATTGTGGCCATTGCACAGGGAGTGTTTTAAAGAGAATGTGTTTACAAGGTATGGATGCCCAATAGAAAATGTGTTTCATCAATGAGATGATCAAAGAAAATTTTGACTGGCTTGATTATTATCCATAGAAGAAGCACAACCTACTATCCCAATGTTGGATAAGTAGAGTCCACCAACAAAATACTTTGCAATGTCCACACCAAGATAGTGGCACCAAAGCATTGTGACTAGGAAGAAAAACTAAATGCATGCTTATGGGCATATCAAACCACACTCAAGGTCAATAAAAGACTTACATGTTTTAAATTTGCATGCAGTGAAGCAGTGGCCCCACTAGAATTTTATACAAAGCCCATCTATAGCAATACAAGAACATGTCAAATATCATGAGTCCATCTAAGAAAGGATATATGAATTAGAGATGCATATGGAGATGAGGTTAATATCCTACCATGCCATGATAGTAGAGAAACAAAGAAGGAAGGCATGGTTTGACAAAAATCTCAAAGATAAAGAAATTAGAGTGACCTATTTCTACTCTACAATTCCAAAGTCCACAAGGGCAAGCTCAAATATCCAGGTCAAGGACCTTATATAGTCAAAAAGGTGAATCCTATTGGACATGTGCTTCTAGAAGCCTTAATGGATTCCATTTAGCATAAATCACTTCTACAGCAACACACAAGCCATCCTTCACAAAAGTGGAGATCTTGAAGTCCCAAAGTCTCCCTAGTTAGCATTATATTGTCACATTAGCACTCACTTGCATATGCATGAGTAGACAGTGTATGTAGCAATTCAACCAATTTTAACCTGGTGGGACCTAGTTATGAGTCTTGGGTTGCCTATGAACCTCCCAACAATAACCATATACTAGGAGGAATTCCCACATCAAGAGTCATGCATAGGCTATACTCACAGATTTTGAGCATCACAAATAAAATCTCCAAGAGACAAGTATTTCCGTCCTGGCACTCATGTCACTCTCATCCAAAAGAAAAGAGTCAAATCCATAAAAAACAATCACAAAGAAACATGAACAGTTGGCACATGGTATCAAAGCAACTCGGCATCAAAAGACCACTTCCCCAACATTGACATCTATCCCTAAGTTACTCCCCTAAGAAGAACTAGGTGAAGAATCACCACCCAAAAATATTAGCCCAAATATGACCTAAGATGGTGTTGTCTAGCACCACCCAAAAAGATTAGCCCAAATATGACCTAAAGTGTTGCTAGACAACACCATCTTAGGTCATGGTTGGGCTAATATTTTTGGGTGGTGATTCTTCACTACCCAAAAAGATTAGCCCAAAGAAACTCGGCATCAAAAGACCACTTCCACAACATTGAAATGTATCCCTAAGTTACTCCCCTAAGAAGAACTAGGTGAAGAATCACCACCCAAAAGGATTACCCCAAATATGACCTAAGATGGTGTTGCTAGACATTGATAGTGATGAGAAAATGCATTGAGTAGGTCAAGAAGAGTTACCACATGTACAAGAGGACTTAGAGGTAGGAGAACTACAAGGGAGAGTCATCAAACATTCACAATGCAAATCAATATAATCCTACTATCGGAGACCATGAAGATGCAACAACAATAGAAAAGACAATCCATCATGTATGGTTGAGTGTCCCCACATATAACATTTCAGAAGATGCATGCATATTCTTGAAGTTCAAGGGACTATTATAATTTCTTGAGAGGTTGCAAGATCTCATTTCTACACCAAATATGATAGGAGATATCACTCAATCCATAATGTTCCATAGGAGATATGGTTGAGTGTCCCCATATATAACATTTCAGAAGATGCATACATATTCTTGAAGTTCAAGGGACTATTGTAATTTCTTGAGAGGTTGCAAGATCTAATTCCTACACCAAATATGATAGGAGATATCACTCAATACATCATATTCCATAAAGGCAAAGAATTGTAGGGAGGATAAATATGATGTAGCAACTCACAATGGAAAGCCTCCTAGATCTATCTCAGCAATTCAACAGCATATTAAAAAGCCTTTGCATTTCCAACTTCAAATGAAACATCCTTTGAGATATCTAAGTTCATGGTTCTCTAAATTAAAATATTGGTTCCACGAGGCACAAAGGTAGAATGTTTTGAAATGCGACATGATATTGAAAGAAGCACTTGGGTTTGTGGTAGACATATTGAATCACAAGGGAGTATGGAAACAATTCATAGTTGTAAAAACTTTGATACTCCTAAGCAAGCAAAGGGTACAAAATTGGGCTAATTACATGTCCTTGTTGCTAAGCCAACCAACATGAATAACCCATAATGGCAAGAGCTACCTTCCCTATCCAATGGCTAGCATCATTGGGTTTGAGATCGAGCAAGCCTCTATACCAATATCAGCACAAGGAATAGATGACCTTGATGTCTTGCTAGTATCTCCTGTATGGGAAATATAGTCCCAAATGACTCTCAATGAGAATGAAATGGAAGGTAGTTAATTAGAGCAGTACAAACTATTGAGATTAACAATTAGGAGCTCCGTAGAAAAATAATGCAACTCAAGTTAGAATTGCTCTCTAATAGCCATCATAGACTAACACTAGGAAACAAATAAAGGAGGCAAACACATCTCACATAGACTTTGTGGGCCAGACAGTGCATCTAGGCAAGAAACATAAGTCAACAATGTCATTAACCATGCTATTCCATTAGCACGACCGCAAAACAAATCATAGTGAAGCTCTACTCTACAACAAGTTGAAATTCAAGATAGAAGAAATGATGCCACATGGCTACATGAGAACCAATTGTATAACCATTCCATTCAGGCGAGTGGATTGGGGCAGCTGTACATGATGAACACGAAGTTGTTGCATGACTATGTGCTGAAGAGAGGAAAGAGAGCACCTACCCATGCTCCACCCATAGTAGATCTCACCTGAAGCCTAGCCAATTGGAGGTAGAGACCATGTGAGGACCCATCATTTCGAGCACGAGGGAAGGCAGCCATTGCACAAGCTACACCCACAATAGATCTCATGGCTAGCCCAGGAAGCCCGAGTTCGAGATTGAGTTCAAGCCATGTTGAACAACCATTAGAAGACATGGCATGGTACTGATCGATGATGACAATGATTTAGTATCCACAATGGAGGGTCCTCAAGTAATCATTAGCATGTTGTCGTACATCAGGTCTTCGGTGTGATGTCATCGATTGCTTCATCAATTGTTACATAATTCAACCATTGTGGAGAAGTAGATGGGAAGTTCTGACAATGCACAATGGGAACGTTGCAGTCAAGCTGCCGCCCACGTTGCATGGAGCGAGTGCAATGGATGACATGACGGCCATTGCTGGACGAAACCAATGTAAAAAACAATACCATCTCCTAGAAAAGTTCATCGCAGCAGGTGTGTGGGGAACTAGAGTTTACAAACCCCCTTTGCTCCATCGGCAGGTCGATTAACGGATTGCTGAACCGCACTGCATGGATAGGTTGGTCCATAGCACACCCGTTGCCTAGAAATTGAGTTAAAGAACATTGACTGTGTCTCTTTGATTGCACGTTATAATCTTCTCTTGTCTGATGTAGGAAAAATGAACAACAACATTCCGACTTTTGGAATGTTTGCTACTACTGGCTTGGGAAGCTTGTCCTAGAAGCTTGGTCTACTTCTTATGCAAAAGGTCCCCCATTCTTTTAAAGCAATGCGAATGTGTGGCATATACATGGCAGGGCCCAAAATGACATGACTCTTTTACCAAAATGACGACTCTTTTTCCACATGGGCATGCACAATCACGAGGTGCAAAGAGGTACTTGTAGAGCCCATGTAAAAGACCTTCGGTGCATGGTTGAAGAGATGGTGAAGGACTTTACTGTAGAAGGTCCCAGACACCTACAAATGGTAGTCGCAAAAAAAGTCTCAAATGCCCTCATCCACGACTCGAGGAGTTACAACCTCTTGTCCAAAGGAATAGGTAAACTATACAAGGCCAACCCAATGGCAAGTACACATAAATGTGTTTTCTTTGCATTCTTAGAAGCAACATAATGCGTAGTTGAATGGACAACCCGGCTCAGGTTCAAGCACATGGTATGTGGTTCTTGCACTACTGAAAGTGATGAAGGCATGGAGTCTAGACTCCTGAAGCTGAAGCAAAGATGTGCTTTCAAATTTTTCCATGGGAGCCTCTTCCCCGGTCAAGTGATCGATGATGAAAGCATATGCTTTATCTTCAAGATGTCAACAATAGGGCTTGCTTTGCAGGTAGACCTGCTTTGACCATGTGCAATGCGTATGCGGGTGGACAACCATGGCTGCTCATGTATATGATCTGAGGTAAGGGAAATGCTAGTGTTCCTACATTCCCTTTAGCACCGAAAGGATGATGCTTATGCCTAACTTTAGTTGTATGATGTGAAACAGCCCATGACGGTCGAAACATCTTTGGAGAAGGTGGTGGAGACTAAAGTTCACAATACATATGGGAAATTAGAATGATTTCTCTACATAGCAGAGTGCAATGCCAAGGACGATTAGGGGCATGATAGGGGAAGTGCAAGAAAAATATCAAGAACACAACAATAGGAGTGGCAGCTCCATCCTTTTGGGGGATGATTGAGTGGTCCCCCTCACAAGGGCAACCAAGCAATCAAGTGGGCTCGCAAAGGCAAAACATGTGATTTTGCAATTACAACATGGACCATCCCTAGAATATATGCTCCTCGATCAAAATTTCCCCGACCAAAGTTTCACAAGTATGGCCAGTAGCTCATGGAACAAATCTCACTGAGGATGAGATAAGCTCCCTAGAGAGGGGAGGTGCCGATAGGGTGTCATTCAAATGCATCTACACCAAGATATCGACCGGGAGTCTCGAAAGCTGCAGCTACAAGGATCAATTCCACCCTTGCTCTGGAAGTAACAATAAAGGACCACATAGTATTGAAAGCCTTGAAACATGAAAAATTTAAGATAGAGACTGAAAACTCTAGAGTGATTGGGGAAAGTTATAATGGCAACATTCCCAAGAACCCACCATGTAGTTGTCAGGATTTCATGGATTGAGTGACGGAGGGGATGGCATTCCTTGCATGCAAACATTTGTATTTTGTGTACTCCGCGTGTTTGGGATGGATGCCGATGTGAACATGTTCACTCCACTATGGACTTTAAAGGCTTCATGGCATATGAGGCTGGCACGAATTGGAGGGAAGTATGAACAGTCTTCAATAATGGATCAGAGAACGTGATGCATGGCTGGGAAAGATCTTGCCTTTTCCATTAGGAGAAAATCCTATAGATACACACCTCCTAGTACGTGCATAGGAGCTTCCAAGATGAGCACAAATGCATGTGCCGATTATGGAGGTGTGCATCGACAGAGGAGGACGCAACCACACAACAAAGGTACATCTGAGATTGGTGGGCCATAGGGAAGGTTTTTGATTCGAACATCCCTGTGATGGATTGCTGGCTGAGCTAATGGCATGTTCAATATCTGCATTGGCGGAAGCACTTTGTTGTGTGAGTATTCATCCACTAATACAAAATTTTATTTTCCCACCAAATTTTGCAAACAAACCACTCATTGTACTTCATTCTTGATAGGATGCGGAGGACATATTGCGTCCATGACAAATCTTGCTGATCTTGTACATGTAAGTTGGCTGGGTGCCAAAGGCCTCAAGGGGACATTGAATCCATATGATGCATGTGTCAGTGACTTGGCCAATGCATTGTTGCAAAGCACCAAGAGACATGCATTCATTAAAAGGAAGTACCATGGTGCTAGCCCTAGTGTAGAGAACCTTGTGAGGCGAGCTTAGCAAGGGAAAAGCCCAACCCCTGTAGCAATGTCAAGGATCATGGAGGGCATCATAAGCGGCACTCCTATGCATCAAAAGCTTGAATTTAGGGGCGACAACATAATAGTGGCTCGTAAAAAGCATCAATAATGACAACAGAGGAGGAAAATGACACTCACAGGCCAGAATTTGTGGCAATAAACCATTCTCGCAAGAAAGGAGCAAGACAACTCAACTTTGAAAGTGCAATGGAACCAGCATACACCAATATCATGGAGAAATTTGGAGTTTTGTGTCCTTTTTAATGTTGGGTTCGATTCACTAAAAAAATGTAAGATTAGAATGGACTTGAATGCATTGCTTATTCTTCTTTCATAAAAGTATTGTTGGTCTTAACGGTTTCTTCTTCTTACACAAAACTAGAGCACAAACCCTAAACCATGATTCTTAATTGGCTAATGATTGCAAAACCCATCATGCAAAAATAGAATGCAAGGATTTTGAGTTTACAAATTACATGCCATGTACAATTGCTAAAGACCAATGAGAGAGAGAGAGAGAGAGAGAGAGAGAGAGAGAGAGAGAGAGAGAGAGAGAGAGAGAGAGAGAGAGAGAGAGAGAGGGAGAGAGAGAGTGAGCGAGGGAGGGAGGCAGGGAGGGAGGGAGGGAGGGGGGAGAGAGAGAGAGAGAGAGAGAGAGAGAGAGAGAGAGAGAGAGAGGGGGGGGGGGGGGAGAGTTATATGTGTGCACACATGCCCCCCCCCCCCCCCCCCCCCCCCCCCACACACACACACACACACAAAGGGTTGGTGGGGACTATGAGAGAGAGAGAGAGAGAGAGAGAGAGAGAGAGTAGTTTTAATGTGGTAGGATAAATCCCAAGATGCCTCAAAGGCATATCCCACGATCCAAGTGTTGAACACAGGTGGACTCAACCTTATGATAGTTGAGAGAGTTGTCACAAAGAGAGAGAGAGAGAGAGAGAGAGAGAGAGAGAGAGAGAGAGAGAGAGAGAGAGAGACTAAATGGAATAAGTTGAACAAGAAATAGTGGGTTTCTTAAAAAACTCTCTCCAAAACTTGCTTGAAAATCTCGTTCCTTGCACACACTCTAACATGACATAGTAGATGCAAGAACATATACCAAATGCTCTAAATGAAATTATAGGAATGACACAATAAAATCATAGTGACCCTACAACAAAAACCACTATATTTAGATGCCTTGAACAACAAGGAAGAGTAGAGCATTTACTCTACCAATTGCAATCCTCTTGTGATGAACATAAAAAAGAGATAATGCAATTATGAGAAATTTTGATGAAGAAAGATGATGATCAGGCACTAGAGCAAGAATGTTAAGCATCAAAGGAGCAACTTGTGAATGCCAATGTAGAAGTCAATGCTTAACCCCAAGTGCTAATACATCTAGCATGACTAGATGATTAGTTGCCAGCACAAGCCAAAGCAGCTCAAAAGTTCAAGGCCCTTCAACTTGCCTATACCTCCACATTTGGTAAGTATAGGCATAGAGATGCGAGGTTAGAAGGCAATAATTTCAAAACTAGAACTCTAATTACTAAATCAAACCAATGAAAATCTTGAGGAGGTAGTCGAAGATCTATTGCTACAAAAAGCACCACAACATTGTACCAAGATCTTGTTGTTAGTCCTTAGTGGAGATGATCATCTTCAAGGAAGAGCTTGGATTCAGTGGAGACAATTGCAACTTAGAATGTTACATGCATCACCCATTATTGATTGTGATAGACAAACATAACTTATGCATTTCTGCAACCTTGAACTTAGGCAATCCTGCAACAATATTTTGGGCCTGCATTAATTTAAGTCATTGTACATTAATATGACCAATGCGTTTATGCCAGATATCAATATCTGCAACTATACTGGTCCCTTGTGCAAACATTGCTGCACTCAATTCAGGCATGTCCGCATCCAAGGTAAACATCCTGCCCTTCTTCTTCCCTTTTGCTATCAAGCGACATTTATTTTTCATATCCTCAACAAAGCATCCATGAGGATTAAATCTGACCTGCAAGCCTTGCTCAACCATTTGATCAACAGAAACGAGTTTCTTGGTGATATTTGGACATGAAATACATCAGATAGATATTTCTTTTTCCCATCCTACATAGACAAAGGAATCTTACCAATTTGCACAATAGGATGTGCATTATCATCACCGATCTCCACAAATCCTAGTCTTTCCATTTTCCTTGCATCTTGCATCCATTCTGCATGACCTGTCATGTGGTTTGACCCACCTAAGTCAACATACCACACATCATTGCTTTCTTTTGCACTTGTCACAGAATTGGTCATGTGCTGCACCATAAACAAATTCTCATTTATGTCATCACCATGTCTACTAGAGGATGCATAATTGCCTTGCTGCAATTTTCCATTCACGATGTGATTCTACTTTTTATAGTAGTCTTTAGCCCATTCTTTAGCCATATGACCCATTTTACCATAGTAGTAGCAATCAATATTGTTTGCATTTTGGCCTCTCTGCCATCCACCACGACCTCTTTGGCTCCCCCTGCCTCTAAAGTTACCATGTCCTCCTCCATAGGACTGGTTTTCTTGAATTTGCTGCATATTTTGATTTTTGCCATGGCCTCCAAATCGGCTTGCTCTACCTTTGCCTCTACCTCTTCCAGTGTTTGAGTAGAAGATAGTTTCGTTTGAGGTTCCTCTTGAAGAAGATGCACCACCATTTCTCTGCTCTTCAGAAATTAGAAGAGCAATCAACTCCCCAAAATCAGGAAAATTCTCACGGATGGCAATGGATGTCCGAAACTGTGCATAATCCTTTCCTAGACCACCATTCAAGGTCACAGAAACTAAATCATCATCTTCCACTGGCGACGCAATGGAAGCAAGTGCATCTACAATCTTCTTCACCTTCATGTGGTAGTCATTGATGCTCATATTTTCTCTCTACACATTATGCAACTCCTGCTTGAGCTGCATTTTCTTGGCTTGTGTATTTGTGATGTACATTTTTGTCAAAGTATCCCATGCCTCCTTCGGCGTGCTTGCATCCTAAATATGCACAATCATAGAATCTGAAATACTGATAGACATCTAGTACATAACTTTTTTGGCTCTCTCATGCCATCCTTTAAATGCGTGCAACTCTTGTTGATTGGGAACACTAGGAATAACTGGTTCTTGTTTAGCTCCAGTAATGAACTCCTAATAGCCTTTTCCCTTAAGGAAATCCGTCATTCTAAACTTCCATGCTTGGAAGTTGTTCTTGTCAAGCTTTTCAGTGACAATCTGTGAAAGAGCATCAGACGCCATTACAGAACATTGCAAAATATTTTGTCACTGCAAAAAACACTTCTACCTCACAAGGGCAAATCTGCAAAATTGATGAAAGTGGTATTTGACCACACAGTCACTTCCTAGTGATCATGTTGCATCAATAGGCAATAAGTATGATTCTATCACTCCCAATATCTCTGCACACAAGCATACAATGCAATTTCTGCATCAACTTTTCATCGACCTGTAGAACAGTGATCGCACAGCAAAAACAGGCACTTTTCGGCCCCAAAATGGCCTTGAATCAAAAAAATAATGTCACCAAGGGTTTTGCCCTTGTCCTACAATATATACTGCCCTCTTGTTGCACTGCAAAGGGCATCCCAATCTAAGACAGTGTACTCTTGCACTTTCCAGTTGTGCTACCTACAAAGATTTGCTCCCAAACTCGAAAAAGGAAAGCAACACTGCTCCTCTTACCAAGACACCGCGACATTGGTTTGCTTCCTTAAGCTCCTTACCATGAACCGAGCTCTGATACCATGTGAAGAGAGTGGGAGAGAAGTAAGGAGTCTCACTTGTAGCTTTGTCACATACACAATGGGGGAATACACACAAAGGTGGAGGCTGAAAATAGTTTTCATCTTCTTAGTTGTGAAAGCCAAAAGAAGTCTCTCTAAGTACAAAAGGAATAGATGAACCCTATATCTGGGTCTCAAACCAAACTTAGCTAACCTAAGTGGCATACTAACTGAGCCACTAACTAGAGTACATAAGGATAGCTGTCATCCAACTATTATTCATGGGCGGTGTACCAACTGCATGTGCAGCTAACAAGTCAGTGACATAAATGCACAATGGTCACCCTAGCATTTCACGAGTGGAGCTTGATATTCAGTAGGTTGTCTGTACACTAGGATTGGCAGCTATTGGTATTGTTGGGGCTAGGGTTGTGCTACCCTCATAATATAGAAATAAATATTGACATCATGCATTGCAACATTGCAAATGGGACACCATAACCATGGGGGATGATCCACTTCTAGTGGGTTTAGTCTGTTCCTTTAGATTGGGCATTCATTGGCTGTATGATTGGCCATTTAGCGTGGGTACTGTGGTAGCTGAGAGACACACAACTTTTGCTCGATGTCCTGCATCATTTCATCTTTTAATCTTAGGGCCATGGCTTTCACTCTGTCCTCAATGGTGTGATCTTTGTTTGAAGTGCTACCCTTCTTTGAAGATTTCTTGTCATGTTGACTTGATTTATATCCATCACTGTCGCTATGAGAACCGATCATGCCATCCTCAATGTCAATTGCAGCTTCATGAGTGTCGCTGAAATGTGCATAGCTATTGACTTTTTTCATCTCCTTGCGAATGGATTTTTCCAAGCCAGAGATGAACCATGCTATGAGGTACTTATCATCTGGATGGGGATCACACTTTGCTATTAATCTTTTCATTCTTCCTAAATATGTTCTGACCTTTTCTTTCTTGCACATATCTATATTGCCTAGTTGTAATGTGGGGTCATCTTGCAATCTTTCTAGTTGGAATCTTCTTTTGAACTGCTCAAATAACAGTGCTCATGTTGCTCTTTCCTCTACGAGAAGGTCGAGGTACCATTCCGATGCCTCATTGGTTAGGGCCATCAAGAACCAAGCAGCTTTGTTTTCATTTGACTGATCACCTCGAGCACAACATGCTACATCTAAGAGTTAAAGGAATCTAGTGGGATCCCCTCGTCCATTGTACTTTGGCATCTTTAATTTACCAAAGTGTCGTCTGCCATTATTGTTGTGGTTGTGGTTGCGTTGTTCTCTAAGGGGATCTGCAGGATGCAGATTATCATTACCTATTTCTTCCTCAATTGTTAGGTCCTCCCATGCTACTTGTCAATGGTGAGGTTGAATTCTTGGAGAGCATCGAGGGCTGAAGAAAGCTTGTGAAAGTATGTAGGTGCTAGCCTTCATCCAGATCGAAGGTGCATACACAATGCTTAAGTGTATCCTTTAAGTGAGTGCCTCTGACTTTGAAATTTGCAATTGATTTTGACCTTTGTAGCCTGATAATGGTAAAACATATGCAATTGATGAGTCAAAATTAGTGCCTACATAACAACGACTACCAAGAATGAAAATCATGGTAAAAGACTTGAAAATTATCGTTTGAGGTTGGACTTTGCGTGAATGGATCTTGGCGTCAGACTGGGTGTGATTTGATCTTCAAACGACCAAGATAGGGGCTCCCAAAGAAGGAGTTTAAAAAAGTTAGGGTTGTTAGAGATGTGTGAGTGTAGTAGGGCCCGTCATGTTAAAAATGTGCCTATAATCAAAGGTCACAGCGTAATCTTATGAGCGAAATAGTGCAAAAAAGGGGCCCACATGGGGGTGCAAATTGACGAGTGTTATGGATGCCTAAATGGTGTGGGATTGGCTAGAAAAAGTTCTCATAGCTCATGGTTCCATGTGTCAATTTGTGGTTCACCAGTTTGGGTCCCAAACGGGATGAGTTACGAGGGATTAAAGTAGGGGTGAAATGGGCCTTTTTTGGTTTTAGGGGGGGGAGTCCCTTGGTCAAAACTTTGGTGTGAATGGACTTTAAGCCTAACTAAGGGGGAGTAACTGAGGTACTTCCAGTTAGTCTAGCTTTCCTATTACCTTAATTGTCCAATTATTCTAACTGTGAGTTACTCTAACCTAGCTTAATCTAACCTAACCTAATTGTACATCAAATTGACTGCAGTTAACTAAACTAACCACAGTTAGTTGAACTAACTATACCACAATCAAGCTAACCTAACCTAACCAAACTAATCAACTAACCTAAGGTAAGTCAAACCTAACCTAGGTTAAGACTAACCTAACTATGGTTAGGTTAAGGTTTTTTCTTCTTCTTTTTTTCTTTTTTTTTAAATAATCAAAAAAATTTTACAAGGGGGGTGCATCAAGCGGCGGCCGTCGACAGGGGGGGTCGAAGATATAGAGGGGGTCACGAGTGGAGAGCGAGGTGGAGTGGAGGCTTTGGAGCAGGGGAGGGAGGAGATGGAGATGGAGGATGGAGAGGAGGAAATGGAGCGGCGGGAGGAGAGGCACAACCAGCTAAGATGGTGCATAGGAGGCGAGGAAGCGGGCAAGGCGAGGTGGCCTTGGCAAGGTGGGGCTGGTGTGCCACTACGCTACTCACGATCGGCTGCATCGCCATTGTCAGGCACTGCATGCGCCGCTGCAGGCGCTATGTGCATCGGGCTACCTTGCAGCCTTAAGGCTAGCAAGGGCTTAAGCCCTTAGGTAGTTAGAGGCAGGAGAGCAGGGTCGGCCGAGAGAGAGAGAGAGAGAGAGAGAGAGAGAGAGAGAGAGAGAGAGAGAGAGAGAGAGAGAGAGAAGGAGGGGGGGAAGAGAGAGAGAGAGAGAGAAAGAGAGAGAGAGAGAGAAGAAGAAGAGGGGAGGGGCGGGGGTTAGAAAGAGAGGGGGGGTGGGAGGGGTGGAGGGAGAGAGGGGGGGAGGGGGGGGGGAGAGGGGGGTGGTGGAGATGGAGGGGGGAAGGAGATGGGGCAAGTGGAGGAGATGGGGCGGTGGAGGAGATGGGGGGTGGAGGTGGAGGGAAAACGGGGAGATGGGGTGTAGAGAGGTAGAGATATGGTGATGGAGATGGGGGTGGAGGAGAGGGGGGTGGAGGTGGAGGGCAAAACGGGAGATGGGGTGTAGAGAGAGGTAGAGAGATGGTGGAGTGGAGGTGATGGGGGTGTAGAGAGAGGTAGAGAGATGGTGGAGGAGAAAAGGATGGTTACCTTGAGTGGGGGAGATGGGGGATGGATGGAAAAAGTGGAGGTGGTGGTGATAGAAATGGTGGGAGGTGGAGATGAGATGGAGATGGTGGTGGTGGTGGAAAAAGTGGTGGTGGAGGGGGTAGACATAAAAAGTGGTGGTGGAGGGGGGTTGACGGAAAAAGTCATGGTAGAGGGGGGGTTAAAGGAAGTTGGAGAACGGAAAATAGAGATAGACGAAAAATATGGAGGCTTAATGGAATTTGGAGAAGGAAGTGGCTATCAAAAGTGTGGGGAAAGAAGTGAGGGGGGTTGGTGTTGTTTTTATAGGATGTGGGTTGGTGTTGTTTTTATAGGATGTGGGGGGATTAAGGGTTAATTTTGGGTGTTTAGTGTATTAATGTGATTTTGTAAGTCAACATTATCCTTTTGCATCATTTGGAAGTATTTTTTCACTCCTTTGCCTTGAGGGATGTATCCTGAATGGTTTTTCAAAGGGGGTTCTTTTTCACACATGCAAACACATGCTGCGCCTTTGCTTCAGGTACTAACCTCCCCGATAGCAAGCCAAATGTTGTCTCTGTTTATTCCAAGTGTGGGTTCCAAGGGTGTTGGTGACCTACAGTCGTGTCATTGCTCATTGTAGCATAGGTGTTCACAAGTGTAGCATAGGTCCTTGGGTCATGTTCCGGTGAGAGGTGTAGGGTAAAGTGTGGAAAGCAGATCTCATGCATGTGTGGGTGAGAAAGAGGGCTTGATCATAATAGTTGATGGAGGCTCTCACCTCCCATGGAAGTTCAAGGGTTTAGAAGGGGATTTCAGGGTTTGAAAGGGGGACAAGGTTGAGAGAGCTAACTAGGAGTTCTAGGGTTCAGAGGGGGTATAGGGTTTTGCAAATTTGAGGGGGAAGGGTGGAGGAGGATAGAGGAGGAGGGAGGAGGAGGGAGGAGGGAGGAGGAGGAGGGATGAGGGAGGAGGAGGAGGAGGGAGGAGGAGGGCTCATTGTAGCATAGATGTTCATGGTTACACTTAGGTGAAAAAATAGGTGTTGATCACAAATTTTGATGAAGAATGTTTGGTCTTATAGGAGAGGATGAAGTTAATAGGGGATAGGTAAGATGTGGAAGCAGGTACTAAATTAGAGAAGAGGGGATCTAGGATTATGGGGGAAGAGTGGAGGAAGGTTAGGGCAAATGGCATGAGCTGCTTGATAGTTCTGTAAGCTACGGTTATCAAGAGATGGAAGAAAGTTTGCGATTAAAGGATTATATGTTTGAGATGCTGGAATTAGTTAGAAGGGGTGGGAGGCATGAGCAAAGAGAAAAGGTATGGAATATTGGTTAGCCTAAATTTTAAAAAAGGTAAGGAGGATTGTACTTGCTTGTCAATTTGGAAAACAGGCAAGGAAACCATTTCCTAGACATATTCAAGAGAGTAAGAGGCCATTGGAATTAATCCACTCTGATGTTTGCACTACTAAAGCTGCATCTATTGGAGGCTATCATTATTTTGTCACTTTTATTGATGACTACAACAGAAAAGTTTGGGTGTATTTTATGAAAAAGAAAAGTGAAGTGTTTGGGCATTTCAAAGCCTTTAAAGCTATGGTTGAAAAAGAAACAGGCCTCTAAATAAAATGCCTAAGGTCAGATGGAGGGGGAGAGTACCTCTCAAATGAGTTTACAAGTATCCTGCAGGAGCATGGCAAATGAGAAGTGCATCTTTATTGGTTATTCTCTGTAGCAGAAAGGGTATAGATGCTATAACCCTTCTACTCGTAAGTTCACAGTGAGCAGAGATGTTGTTTTTGATGAGATGAGCAGCTGGAACAAACCAGTAAATGTGATTGATGATGTAGATGCACAAAATGGTAATGCTGCATAGAATTCACATCCATCTGATGTAAAGACCATCCCTTTGATGTAGCCATAGCAATGACTGCTCTTACGGCTGCCATCCTTGCAACCGGACTCAATGTTTCTTCATAATCAATGCCATATGTCTGTGCATATCCCTTGACAACTAATCTTGCCTTGTATCTGTTCACAGAACCATCTACATTGTGCTTCACCTTATACACCCACTTGCAGCCAATTGCATTCTTGTCTTTGGGCAAAGGCACCAATTCCCATGTAGCATTTTCTTCCAAGGCATCCATCTCTTCATCCATGGCTTTCTCCCATTTTTCTTTTCCCAGGGCTTGCTCAAAAGAAGTGGGTTCTAGTTCATGTATCACTTTGGCCATATAGGCATAGTGAATGGCTGTAAATCCATCATATTTCAGCCTATCCACAGGATACCTAGCTCTGGTAGAGCTGCGCAAAATAGGCTCACTACTAGGTGCTCTCAAAACATCCCTTGTCTTCCTTACTCCAAGTGTAACAATAGAAGGAATACCCAACTCATCATCAAGGCTCTGTTCTAAGCCACTGGATTCACCATCCACATAAGAGTGACTTGCATTCACATCAACCATGCGTTGATCTACTTTCTCTTTTCCTTTTTGTGATACTTGCATACTACTATCTGCATTGCTTTGAGGAGATCCTCCTGATCTCAATCTGCCTATCCATGGCGAAGTATCAATCTTGCATAGACAAAGGAATTTTACCAATCTGCACAATAGGATGTGCAGTATCATCACCAGTCTCCACAAATCCTGGTCTTTCCATTTTCCTTGCATCCTGCATCCATTCTGCATGACCTGTCATGTGGTTTGATGCACCTGAGTCAACATACCACACGTCATTGCTTTCTTTTGCACTTGTCATAGAATTGGTCATGCACTGCACCATAAACAGATGCTCATTTCGGTCATCACCCTGTCTACTAGAGGATGCATAATTGCCTTGCTGCAATTTTCCAGTCATGATGTCATTCTGCTTTTTATAGCAGTCTTTAACCATAAGACCCATTTTACCATAGTAGTAGCAATCAATATTGTTGTTTGCATTTTGACCTCTTTGCCATCCACCATGACCTCTTTGGCTCCCCCTGCCTCTAAAGTTACCATGTCCTCCTCCATAGGACTGATTTTCTTGAATTTGCTGCATATTCTGATTTTTGCCACGGCCTCCAGATTGGCCTACTCTACCTTTACCTCTACCTCTTCTAGCATTTGAGTAGAAGACATTTTCTTTTGAAGTTCCTCTTGAAGAAGATGCACCACCATTTCTCTGCTCTTCAGAAACTAGAAGAACAATCAACTCCCCAAAATCAGGAAAATTCTCACGGATGGCAATGGATGTTTGGAACTGTGCATAATCCTTTCGTAGACCATTCAAGGTCACAGATACTAAATCATCATCTTCCACTAGCGACACAATGGAAGCAAGTGCATTTGCAATCTTCTTCACCTTCATGTGGTAGTCATTAATGCTCATATTTTCTCTCTGCACATTATGCAACTCTTGCTTGAGCTGCATTTTCCTGGCTTGCATATTTGTGCTATACATTTTTGTCAAAATATCCCATGCCTCCTTTGGTGGGCTTGCATCCTGAATATGCACAATCATAGAATCTAAAATACTGATAGATAGCCAGTACATAACTTTTCTGGCTCTCTCATGCCATCCTTCAAATGTTTGCAACTCCTGTAGATTGGGAATATTAGAAATAACAAGTTCTTGTTCAGCTCCACTAATGAACTCCCAATAGCCTTTTCCCTTAAGGAAATTCATCATTCTAAACTTCCATGCTTGGAAGTTGTTCTTGTGAAGCTTTTCAGTGACTATCTATGAAAGAGCATTAGACGCCATTACAAAACACAGCAAAAATATTCTGTCACTGCAAAAAATACAACTTTTACCTCACAAGGGCAAATCTGCAAAACTGACGAAAGTGGTATTTGACCACACAGCCACTTCCTAGTGATGATTATGCATCAACAGGCAATAAGTATGATTCTATCACTCCCAATATCTCTGCACATAGGCATATGATGCAATTTCTGTGTCAACTTTTCACCGACCTACGGAATAGTGATCGCACAGCAAAAACAGGGCACTTTTCTAAGTGCATGCAAAAAACTTCTGCCACCAAAATGGGCCCCGAAATGGCCTCAAATAAATAAAAGAACGTAACCAAGGGCTTTGCCCTTGTCCTACAGTATATATTGCCCTCTCACCGGACCGCGAAGGGCGTCCCAATCTAAGACAGTGTGCTCTTGCACTTTTCAGCTGTGCTACCTACAGAGATTTGCTCCCAAACTCGAAAAAGGAAAGAAACACTACTCCTCTTACCAAGACACTGCGAACTTGGTTTGCTTCCTTGAGCTCCTTACCATGAACCGAGCGCTAATACCATGTGAAGAGAGTAGGTGAGAAGAAAGGAGTCTCACTTGCGGCTTTCTCACATACACAATGGGGGAATATACACAAAGGTGGAGGCTGAAAACAGTTTTCCTCTTCTTTGTTGTGAAAGCCAAAAGAACTCTCTTAGTATAAAAGAATAGGTGAACCCTATATGTGGGTCTCAAACCAAACTCAGCTAACTAAGGTGGCATACTAACTGAGCCACTAACTAGAGTACATAAAGATAGCTGTCATCTAGCTATTATTCATGGGCAGTGTGCCAACCGCATCTGCAGCTAACAAGTCGGTGACATAAATGCACAATGGTCACCCTGGCATATTATGAGTGGAGCTTGATATCTCAATACTCCTCCTTCCTCCCTCCTCCTTTCTCCCTCCTGATCCTGCTCCTCCTTCCTCCCTCCTCCTCCTCCTCCCTCCCCCTCCTCCTCCCTCCTTCTTTCTCGTCCCTCCTCCTCCCTCCTCCTCCACGCTTCCCCCTGGAATCTGTGAAGGAGACTAGCTCTCCACTCTCAACCTTGGACTCCTACTAAACCCTGCAACCCCCTATGAACCCTAGAACTTCTAGTTAGCTCTCTCAACCCTATCCCCCTTTCGAACCCTGAAACCCCCTTCTAAATCCTTGAACTCCTGTGGGAGGCAAGAGCCTCCATCAATTGTTATGATCAAGCCCTCTTTCTCACCTAGACATGCATGAGATCTGCTTTCCACGCTTTAGCCTACACCTCTCGCCGGAACACGACCTGAGGACCTATGCTACACTTGTGAACACCTATGCTACAATGAGCAATGACACAACTGTAGGTGACCAACACCCTCGGAACCTACACTTGGAATAAATAGAGATAATAGTGACCAACATCATCGAAATGGGAAATGAGAGAAAAAGTGACAACACGTGTTTATTTGAAATTTCATTTGTATTTTGGGTCCTTGTGCTACTTTGGCATGTCTTAGTGTGGATAAGCTCCAAACATATCCATTGTGACTTGTGCTGGTTATCTATTACATATACATATATGTACAAGTGTGAGTGTGTGTGTGATTTCACCAAACCAAAAGTGTGTGTGTGTGTGGACATACATATGTAATCATTTTTGAAAATTCATTGTAACAAAAATATGAAGAAATTTTTAGTGCTTTGGTAGCTATGCTATGCTTGGTGAATTGTATTGTGACTATGAGATAGCGAATACACATACGCGCATCCACACACACATGGTTTGACTCATGCCCCCTCCTTACTACACTAGGAAGCTTTGCTATAAGAAAAATATCCACTGGTTTTCAGCTTAATGTAATGATATAGGAAGGACTAGATTGGAGGGCTCCTAGGACACCATATGACTCATGTGGGTATGCATGTGTGTAAGCAAGAGCAAGTTGAGCTACACACATGATCATATAGCTATGAGAGAGAGAGAGAGAGAGAGAGAGAGAGAGAGAGAGAGAGAGAGAGAGAGAGAGATGATATGAGTCTATTAAAGTCCATGCAAGATCGGTCCTTCACATTCTATGGGAGTGGCGATCACTATCAAGGAATAGTGATCCCTTACATCCAATGAAATTGAGAGAGAGAGAGAGAGAGAGAGAGAGATGGGAAGGGGGCAGGCCAAAGAAGATGGAGTGAGTGAATGCATGCATTGAAAGCCCCTTACAAGAGCCTATAAACAATGCAAGGGAGCATAAATGGACCAATCACCTTAAAATAAAAAGATAGGTAAACATGTTGAATACATTCAATACACGTGCTTGGGCAAATTGAAAGCTAAGAAGAAGAAGAAGAAGGAGAAGAAGAAGAAGAAGAGAGAGAGAGAGAGAAAGGGGGAAAAAATGATGGGGGCTTGAATAGAAATTTAGATTTAAGCTGAGAGAGAGAGACAAGAAGAAGAAGCAAATAAGAAAGAAATAGAGAAAGGGGGAGAAAATGATGGGGCCATAAATGGAATTTTAGCTTCTTAGAGGAAGCACCATCACTTAGACCTAGCAGGCCAAAAAATCATTCATAAGGCCTTCCCAAGATCCAAATAGCGAAAGAGGGTGGAGATGATGAATTAAAAGTGATGATGGGGGGAGAGAGAGAGAGAGAGAGAGAGAGAGAGAGAGGGGGGGGCGGGGGGAGGAGGGAGGGGGGGGCTAAAAATGTGGAGGATTTGTAGAGGGAAAAATAGAGAATTTTTAAAAATAGAAAACAACCTAGGATCAATAAAAAATTGAGAATTTTTGAAAATAAAAAGTCGCTATTTTCGCTTCTTATTTCTTGTTGAATCACCTTCACTTAGAGCTATGAATGGCAAGAGGCAACAACAAAAAGAGGTAGAAGAAAACAAGGTGAATGACAAAATTAATTCATGAGGCCTACCCAATTTGTTTTTGTAGAATTTTGTGAGAGTATGGAGTAGTATTTGAATTTAATAGGATAAATTTATTTGTTTGAATCTTTAAAAAAATTATTTTTTGTTATTGGTGGCATATTTGGAGATGTTAAAAGTGTTTTTTGTGTTTTTTTGATATGTGGGAGTCAATTATAACTTTGTTAAAGTGAGCTAAAGTTTTTAATGTTATTTTGAACATATTAAATTTTAAGAACTGTGTTGTAATTTCATTATGATTATATGTTTTTGTAGAGGAGGGAGTGGTCTGACCAATAAATAAAGTTTGTCCCTGAGATCATGCATTCATTGGTTTGGTTTGTCTAGATGTGGTCGTCGTTGGATGGCTAATTAATTGTGTGAAATTATTTTGGTTCATGAAACTTTCTAATTTTTTTGTAGAGTAGTTTGAATTGTTGAAGTTAATGTTGAAATCTCCTATGATTGTTGTATGTATGTTATTATGTATGTTTTGTAGTTCTTTTATGCATGAAATAAGTGTTGCAATTGTAGATGAAGGTGACTTGTTTACATTTATGATTGCAATTATGCTAGATTTGCTAGTTTTGAAAATTGTGAGATGGCATTCACAACCATTTTGGTTAGTGTAATGATGTTTTTGCAATTCGATGTTATTCCTATAGCATGTAGCTATCCCCAATCCATTATTGTTATGTAAACATGTAAATGAAGGAAAAGACACATTTGTTTGGATCGGTTCATGCAGTTCTTGTAGGCAAAGGATTGCACCACTCTTATGCTTTTATCGTTGTGACAAGGTTTATCCAATGGGGTGCAAATTTTCATGTGTTTAGAGACTGCAATGTGTCATACATATGTCCCGATGATGAGAAATTCATTTGCTTTGGAACCCATTGCATATGTAATTGGAGGCGTTGCAATTCTTCCAACACATTTTTGTCTACAAGGTTCTATTGGTTCACAAGGTAGAGATTATCATGGTCTTGAATACATGATAGAGCTGTGTATGCTATTGGTTCTATTGGCTTCACAAGGTAGAGATTGTCATGGTCTTGAATACATGATAGAGCTGTGTATGCTAGACCATGTGATTTGATCAGGGAGGGATCAAACGCAAGGCTATCCATGGACAAACCTTGTGAACGATGGATTGTTCTAGTAGTTACTGATTGAATAGGAAATTGTGTTCTTGAGATTGTATTCAAATAATTTTTGCTTATTTGAAATTCCCGTGTAATTGAATGAATGGGTGTCCATGTATATGGAATGTCTTTGTCATAAAGAGAGGAGTATTTGTAACATGTTTGTCTTCCAGTGTTAGTGTTGTTGAATAAGATCCAAACGATTGAATCTATGTTTCTCTTGTTTGAATGTTTAAATACACCATCAACTCCATTGACCAAGCCATCAAAGATGTCGAGACTACGCGAACATATTTCCACGATCATTCCTAGTTTTAAGAGCAGTGTTTTGTGTAATCCTCCTTAATTCCTTGGGTTAGGTGGGACATCAATAGTCTTGCTACATGTTTTGTGTCTTTTATCTATTGATTCGAGGAGATGAGCCTTTTGCTGTAATAGTTCGAAAACTTCTTTATTGTGGATGTCTTTCGAAGCGTTGGTGTAGACCAAATGAGGAATGTTTTCTTTTTGTATGCTAGCAAAAGGACTTTTGGCAAGTTGACATTTTATGTTTCTTTATGGGAGTAATAGTGCAAGAGTGCCTAGACAATGGCCTGAAGGGTGTAAGGTTTCCCTGTGCTAGCATTCCCAGTTAGGAAAAGGTAAAATGGTTTGGTTGGTGAGACTCTTTTGGAGAGCATTATATCATCCACAATGAGACGTTCTATTAGATATCAATGCTCCACTCTCGTGTAACTATGCAAGAACCAACTAACTCTACTTATAAGCCCCCCATATGAGGAGAAGGCATTTGAGTAGCTCGGTTATCTGGTAGGTCCTGGATTGGACACCAGATGGGGGCCATGTGTGGCCTGATGGCTGGACGGCTTTAGATAGAGTTGGCACACTATCAACTAGGCTACATGCAAGTGTGGGAAGGCATCCCATGACTGACTGCATTGAGGGTCGATGGAGCATTTCCTGGGGCAGCCCACTCTTGGGCTACGAGGCCCGTTTGGAGCCCCAGATGATCCCGGATGGCTCTGGGCCAAATGGAGACGATAGGTTAGTTGCTCTACTCTGTGCTACGGTTATAACTTGTGGTCGGTGGCCTATCTCGAGACTGACCTCCAGTCAGCCGTTTTGGGCTGATTGGGTCAGTCTCCCAATCGGGTCTAATCGACTATGTATGACTGGTGGCTATATAAGAGCAAGCCCGTGAAGCCCATCATGATCATTGGCTATAGCAACCCTGATTCCTTAGCATCCAGCTTCCGTCCCCTACTATTTCCAGCATGCCATCGAAGCTTCTCACACAAGAGTGCACGAGTGGGAGGCAGTGCCATCTATTGTATCAATTTTACAGTAATCAATTTTTGGATTCTCCATACTATCAGCTTTTCTCTCTTGCATACGAGATCCTGTTATCTATTGAGAACATATGTTGTATTGTCTTATTACATGGTATCAGAGCTTAGTCTCTAGCAAGAAGATTTGGTAGTGTGTTTCTATTTGCGAGCAGATTGTGAGAGATGGCCCAGCCCACAAGACTATCATCCCACCGTTCGACGAAAGCGAAAAGTTGGACAACACTAACTATCCACTCTGGAAGTTCAAGATGAAGACCATCCTAAGTGCATACGAGCTTTGGGATACTGCTACTGGGGTGGACGTGAAGCCAGTTGCGAGACCGGATCCAACCAAAGTAGGACAACAGATAGTACCAACTGCGGATCAAATTCTCGCGTGGATAAGAAGAAATGCAGATGCGCTATGTTCTATTGTCTGCAATGTAAGTGATTCTGTCATGGCATTAATTCAACATGTCACCACAGTGGAGGAGGCATGGATGGTCTTGAAAATTTTATGAGACCATGAATCAGATGTGGATTCAGAATCTGAAGACTCAACTTGCAAACGAGAAACTGTCTAAGTCTGAAATGGCAAAGAAGTTCATCACCAGGGTGAAGAATCTGCACGATCAAATGACTCCAATTGGCATCACCATCACCAACGAGAATCTAGCATGTAGGTGCATACGGATTCTCCCACCAAAGTACCACGGTCTTGTTACGGCACTGAATATGCAAAACAAAAGTCTACCCCTCAACTTTGATGATTTCAGCACGATACTTCTGGAGGAGGAGATGCGTCAAAAGACCAGGATTGGAGAAGATTCGGCTTTCTCAGCTGGATCAAAGAAAGGTAAGAGTAAGGACTCTGGTAACCCATCTTCTTCTGATCATAAAAAGAGAAAGAAGAAGATCAAGTGCTTCTTTTGCAACAAGTCAAAGCACAAGCAGAATGAGTGCTGGAAGAAGATTGTTGATGAGAAGAATGGACTAAAGAAAGAGTCCAGCAATACCGTGCAGGTAGTACTAGTAGAGCTGTTTGTAGCAATTGAGGAGATTTGCATGGAGGTGGTTCATGTACCTATGGATGAACCTTGGATTATTGATAGTGGTGCATCATGCCACATGACCAGTCGAAAGGATTGGTACCTCTCTACATCCGGTAGGGAATGACATCCTGGTAGCAGTCGGCAATGATGCAAAATGTCTAGCAAAAGGAAAAGGTACGATTGCTCTCAAGTTAGATGGAGTTGTAAAACAATTGTCCGATGTTCTTTATGTGCCAGATATCAAGAGGAACTTGTTGTCCATTTCTGCGATCATGGATCGGGACCTCAAAGTTCACTTCGATAAGAATGGCGCATAGATTTTGGATCTTCAAGGGAAGGTCATTGGTAAAGGTACACTATGCAACAACATCTATGAACTCTCAGCTTTCAGTGCTCGAGCCGATGTGAGCAACACTAAGCTATGGCATGAGAGGTTTGGTCATCTAAACCTTAGTTCTTTGAAGGAAATGCATAAAAGTGGAATGATTGCAGACCTACCAGGTATTACAGATCTGCTCGATGTATGTGAAGCTTGCATGATGGGAAAGTAGCATCGGCAGCCCTTTCCTAAAGAGGTCAGCAAGGCAAAGGCTCCTCTAGTGTTCGTTCACACGGACCTCTGCGGAAAGATGGAGACGAAAGCTTTGGGTGGTTCCTACTACTTCATGACACTGATCAACGACTACAGTAGAAGGATATGGATATACTTACTAAAGACTAAAGATGAGGCTTTTAGTAAGTTCAAAGAATGGCATGTAATGATCGAGAAAGAAACAGGGAGGAAGGTGAAGAAGTTGAGATCAGACAGAGATGGTGAGTTCACATCAAGTGAATTGGAAAGTTACTACAAAAGTCACGAGATCAAGAGGCAGAAACCCCCACCAGATACATTATAGCAAAATGGAGTAGTAGAGCGCAAGAAGTGCATCATCTACAAAATGGGCAGGAGTATGATGAAAGGGAAAGATTTGCCAAAGTCTTTCTATGCTGAAGCATGTAACACGGTAGTTTACATTCTGAATCGTAGCTACACAAAGGCTTTGAATGGGATGACTCCACCACTCCAGGCCTTTTCTGGTAAGAAACCTTCAGCTGCACATTTCAGATTTTTTGAATGTGACTGTTTTGTGCATGTCCTTGATGCTAACAGGACCAAATGAGAACCGAAGAGCCGGAAGAGTATTTTCTTGGGCTACACTAAAGAGGCGAAGGGTTACCATCTCTATAATCATGTTACCAAGAAGGTAATAGTAAGTCGCGATGTGATCTTCTCAGAATAGCCGCATCAATTGGAGGAGGATGCTTCCTTCCCAGACAACCAGGACCAGGATATCCATCCAGTACAACCAGCAACAGCAGACCGAACTCCCCCAATGGTGCTTGGGAGGAGTCAAGATAAAGAAGAGGAAGAAGAGCCTATAGAACCATAATGGCAACGGCCATTCTTGAAGTGGGTAAAGCAGCTTTTGGATGATAGAGAACCTCCAGCCATTGAGGAGGAATCATCTGAACACCGCCGGTCCAAGAGATTAGAGGAGCAAAGAAGGGCGCAGGAACACTTAGTCAACTACGCTTTGATGACAGAGATGATCCGTGCTAAAGAACCCAAGTGTCTTGAAGAGGCACAGGATGATGATAGGTGGATGGAGGCTATGCAGTTAGAGTATGGCTCCATAATGAAGAACAACACTTGGGACCTTGTGGATCGACCACCAAAACACAAGGCAATCGGCACCAAGTGGGTGTACAAGACCAAGTATAAGTCCGACAGCACATGGGATAAGTACAAGGCTCAGCTCATGGCAAAAGGATTCACATAGGTACATGGTTTTGATTATCAAGATACTTTTGCTCCCACAGCTCGACTAACCACAATTCGCAGTGTCTTGGCCTAAGCAGCACAGGAAAGTTGGCCCGTGTTTTAGATGGATGTAAAATCCACCCTTCTGAATGGAGATCTCAATGAGGAGGTATACGTGGAACAACAACCAGGATTTGTGATCCCTGGTTCAGAAGGTAAAGTTTGTAAACTGAAGAAGGCAATTTATAGGCTAAAACAGGCCCCATGAGCATGGTACCAGTGGATTGATGCCCACTTTCTGCAAAACAGGTTCAGGAGGAGCCCATCTGATGCAAATTTGTATATCTACAGAGAAGGAGGCAAGTGTATGATGGTGGTCCTTTATGTGGATGACCTTGTCATAATAGGGAATCATGAAGAGAAGATCTCACAGACAAAGCATTTGCTAGGAAGAGAGTTTGAAATGACAGATCTTGGACTGATGCATTCCTATTTGGGGATTGAAGTTTGGCAAGAGCCAAAACAGATCTTCATTTCATAGCTGAAGTATGCTGGAGAGATACTGAAGGCATTTGGCATGGCTGAGTGCAAGAGAATTGGCACCCCTATGGAGGTTGACGTGAAGCTCTCAAATAAGGATTCATCACCAGTGGTGGATGAAGTGAAGTACAGAAGGCTTGTGAGCAGATTGATTTACTTGTGCAACACGCGGTCAGACATCAATTTTGCGACTAGTATACTAAGTAGGTTTTCCAATAAGCCCCGAGAGAACCATTGGAAGGCAAGGATGTAGGTATTGAAATACATCAAAGGCACACTTGATTATGGCATCACCTATAGCAAGGGCAACATCTTGACTGGATTCTGTGACTCAGATTGGGTAGGAGACGTGGACAGCAGGAGATCAGTGATAGGTTACTATTTCCCACTTGGATCTGGAGCTGTGTCATGGGTTAGCAAGAAGCAACCTACAGTTGCTCTTTCTTTTACCGAGGCTGAGTACAAAAATCAGCATGTTTTACTTCTTGTGAGGTAGTGTGGTTAAGGAGGATTTTAGGGGACATGGGTGCAGTGTAGAACAAGCCTGTAGAACAAGCCTACGCAGTTATCATGTGACAATCAGAGTTGCATGGCAATTGCTAAGAACCCTATGTACCACGCTCGCACAAAACACATTGAGATTCAATATCACTTTGTACGTGAGCTCATCATGGATGGAGAGGTCGACTTGGTGTACTGTCCAACTATAGAGAATGATGCAGACATCTTCACGAAGGCTCTTGGAAGAGACTTGCTGGAGAGGCATCTTCATCGCATTGGGCTGAAAAAGTAAGTTCACTTGCAGGTGGACATTGAGGGGGGGTGTTAGATATCAATGCTCCACTCTCGTGTAACTACGCAGGAACCAGCTAACTCTACTTGTAAGCCCCCCATATGAGGAGAAGGCATTTGAGTAGCTCAGTTATCTGGTAGATATTGGTTTGGACACTAGATGGGGGCCATGTGTGGCCTGATGGCTAGACAACTTTAGATAGAGTTGGCACACTGCCAACTAGGCTACATGCAAGTGCAGGAAGGCATCCCATGACTGACCACACTGAGGGTAGATGGAGCATTTTCCGGGGCAGCCCACTCTCAAGATGCGAGGCCCATTTGGAGCCTTAGATGATCTCGGATGGCTCTGGGCCCGAACGGTGACCATAGGTTAGTTGCTCTATTATGTGCCATGGTTCAAACGTGTAGTTGATGGCCTATTTTGGGACTGACCTCCAGTTGGCCGTTTTGGGCCGACTAGGTTAGTCTCCCAATTGGGTCTAACTGACTACGATTGGTGGCTATATAAGAGTAAGCCCGTGAAGCCCATCATGATCACTAGCTACAACAACCTTGATTCCTTAGCATCCAGCCTCCATCCCCTACTGTTTCCAGCATGCCATCGAAGCTTCTCACACAGGAGCGCATGGCTGGGAGGTAGCGCCATCTATTGTATCAATTTTACAGTAATCAAATTTTGAATTCTCCATACTATTAGCTTTTCTCTCTTGCATACGAGATCTTATTATCTGTTGAGCACAGACATTGTATTGTTTTCTTACACATTCATCATTCAACGATCTAAAGTTATTGTAGTAGTCATTGTTAGAAACCACACTATATGTTTGAAAATTTTGATTATGGTATTGGTTTTTGTGTGTTGTTTTGTTCATGTCAATTCCAATGTCATATCCTTCGTTGTTCTTGGTTGATTGGTGACTTGTTGATGTCTTTGTGGCATTTGAAGTTGTTGAAGATCTTGTTGGAAACGTAGGAATAACCTTGTTGAAATGTACTTTGTTTGGATCTATAATGTCCTTATATAGGAGATACATGTCATGCGATGTAGTGATTTAGTCATCAAGAACTAGCTCGATGTTGTGGCATGGAAGGAATAAAAGACATAGCTCTCTGTAGTGGTTCTCGGAATCTTTTGTTTGGTTGTAATTGTTGAATTGAATAATTTTTTGTTTTTTCCTTTTTCTTGTTGTGTTTCCTGTTATTGTGTAGCTGTTTGCATATGCTACAAGGCATATATCATGAAGATGTTCATGTCATCATAAGTACTTTGTGTTGGTATCATCGAAGAAAATGTTGGAACTTTCTGGGTGCATGTTTTGGAGCTATTCTTTGCGCTTGAACAATAACGTGCATTTCTCTGGTGGGTTTGTGTTAATGTAGTGAGATTGTCTTGTTGTGCTCGAAAGCGGTAGCGATAGTGCCAGGTATACTGCTTGTTATGAACTTATATGCTGAGTGTTCAAGATTGCATTTCCAACTTTCTAATTTATTCGTTTGGTGGAGCACTCGAATTCATGCATTGTGACAAAGCTTGCTTGACAGCAGAAGTTGTTTCTTTGTCTTCTTTTGTCATATAAGATGTGCAATAAGCTACAGCTTCGTGAGGGTTTAATATGAATTGCACATCTATATTTGCTCCCCATAAGCTCAACATTGTAGGATTGAAGTTGTTGGTGTAAATCTCTTTTAGTTCTCTTTTTAGAAAAAGGGCTGGTTGGGAAATATATGCTTGCAATGTTAAGATATATTCTTCATCTATCATACCAAGAGTTTCTAAGAAAATGTGGTAGCTCAATGTTGTGATATTTCTTCTAGAAGAGTAGGTATAATTTGCTTTTTTTTTTTTTAGTATGGGTAGTGCCACATCATCTCCTAGTGGTGTTAAAATTCTAGTGTTATGCATTGGTGGATGTGGAAATCCAAAACGGCATCTGTTCTTCCTTTTAAAGCATGTCTTGCGGTGCTTATGCATTTGAATGTCTTTTTTCGTGTTTGGTGAACTTGCGTATGTCTATAGTAATGTATTTGTCGACGAAAGCTTCAACTTTAACCGCATTAGAACCATCAAATGATGGAGCATTTTCCACCCATAGAAAGCCGTGATCATGTTGGCTTCCTTTGTTTTGGAACTCTGTCACGAAAAAATAATCTGCTATTCTCCCAAGTATTGTGTCATCCTTTTTTAGCAGTGCTTTTAGTGCTTGGAATCGGTGAACGTAATACTGCACAGTGGTAATTGGATCCGAACGCATAAGTCTTTGTTGTTGCTCTCTAGCACTAGGTGGGTGCTCTTTGGTTTGAGTTTTTCCAGCACATCTATCAAAGGGTCCTGCAATTTTTCAGTTGTAGATAGTGTCACGAAGAAAGTTGGTGGCTCTAATTGTCTCAACATTGAAAATAGGTTCTTCTTAGGATAGTACTTGTAGTCTACAGATGTATGCAAGTGGGAGAAGTCTTGGAATCCTATGTTTGAGTGTAAAAGTTTTTCAATGTTTGTGTCAAGCAGGGCATCCTTGCTTGGAGTGTTGTTCTTTTTGTTTGGGTTTTTTGCATTCGAACCCATGAGGATGAAAGAACTTGTTTTCATGGTTTTGAAGAAGAGACTCTCGAAGCTAAATGCAAAACGGCGGTCCACATTTGCTAGTTTCCACTTCACAATGTCTTGGTAGGATGTGTACTTTGGAATTGTGTCTTTATGCGGGCTGCCATAGAAGAGTCTAGGAAAAGAAGGCTCTTCACAAAAAGTGTCCTTGAAGATACTTAAGAGTGAGAAGCCTTCTGTAGGTGCAATTGCAATGGTTTGATTCTCAAAGTCTACTACTTGTTGGCTTGTATATATTCCATGGAATAAAGCATATGTGAGAAGCTCTTCTTCCTGTGCTTCCTAAAATGGCTCGTCATTACAATCGTATGTTTTGTTTAGTATTTATATGGCTTTAATGTGTTCTTCCCAAAGATGATTTATAAGAACAAAAAGAGAATGGATTGAAACAAGGCAAGACAAGTACCTAAGTCCCATAACCCAAGCGTGCCACTTCACTTACAAAAGAAGCTTTCAAATCGTCTTTTATTGGACCATTGGGAACTTCAGCTAGGAATGTAAAATCAAATACACAAATTGCACCCTTTGCCTTCATGAACAAAACGTTCTTCAAGATATACATGACAACACCTTCTTCATTGAACTCTTGGATGAGCTGGGTCAAAGTTGGCTTCGTCATAATTCTCCACCTGCATGTAGACGCGTTCGCTAAGGGACAAATGGCAATTCAACAGCAGAGCTATAGCTACCAATAGTTGCACCTCGAATTGAATCCTCCATCGTCTTCAATCAACGCCACCGAAAAAAGGAATGACATAAATACAAAGTGGCTAAACAATTGGGGGGAGACACTTAAATCATGAATTACTTAATTGCAAATAAACCTATTTTCTGCTTTACAAAATGTGAATCATTGCTAAGGCTATCCCCATGGGGCAGGCCAAAAAGAAATAAATCCTTTTTCGCTTTCAGTCTTCACTTAAGCCTCCCCGTGGCAAGGCAAAAAAACAACCTATTTTTGCAGTCCAAGTGGATAAAAGAAAGTGGGAATTTTCTGATTCTTTTAAGAAAACATTTTCCTGAGTGTGTCGCCGGCTCAGTGTAAAGCTTAGCTGGAGCGTGTGCCGGCGAAGCTCATTTAATTAGGGTTTTCCATATCAGCTGATCGCTGCCATGTATCCTTCTACAGCACATTTTGTAGCGGAATTTTCAATGCTCTTCCTCAAGCTCCTCTCTTTGATCTAACCATCGCATCCTTTACCACGGCGATGGATGTAAGTGTTCCTGGACCTGTGCCAATCAGAATGCCGCCTACCGTTTTATGGTTTTCAGGATGGAAATTGGAGGACATGTATGTGATTCCTGGCACGCCTGGAAGCCTTGCTTTGCGACTTTGCCAATTTACTGCGGCAATAGGCTCCTTCAGTGTTATGATCTCTGCGTCGAACTTCTCGAGTGTCACTGCTTTCTGGTAAGTCTCTTTGTGAGATTGAAATGTACTCTAATTCGATTGCAACTTGTAACGTGTCCTCTCGCGGACAACGACTGTGCACATAGTTGAATCTGTGCGCCCGTGGTGGCATCAGCTATGTCTTTCTTTACATTACGCCCGTTCTTTACTATTCGATGAGCTCATAGCTCGCAGTGACAAACAGATTGGGTTTAAAAAAAACGAGGAATCGGATGTTCTCATCAAGCGAAAGTGTAAAAAAAAAAAGCTCACCTTGTTTGCAAATTAAGGTATTACGCGTCATCTACTCAAGAGAAACCTGGTACATACCGTGTAAGAAGTCCTTGGAGTCACATGCCATCTCCGTCACGGTCAATGGCATCAGTTTGTGGTTATACATTTTGTTACTAATTGGGTCAAGTTTGTGAGCTCCAGTCGCTAATTTGACCAAATGACGTCGGATGGATCCATTGAAAACGGTCTTTCGAGAGACGTTTGAGTGGTTTATTGTAACCTTGTTGATGTCTTGGTGGAAGCAAGAGTGCCAGTTTGACCAAATTTCTCAAAGGACCTTTGCCCGAGAGCCAAAGCCAAATGCTCCAGGTGCTGGAGCCAATAGTGGAGAATGTCGATGCCCATGTAACGCGTCTGCAGGTGCTTGAGGATGAAGGGCATTCCTGGTTTATGTGTAAACGTGCATAGCACCAGATTTCAGATTGAGCCGGCGGGCAAGATATCATGCCAAAGCTCCAAGAAGACCTAAATGGGGCATATGACATGTAAAGAGTCCCCATGCTGCCTTGTGGCATAGCATGCATGGGGTACCACGTGAGGGCAGAGTGGGAGAATTGTGCGAAGACATCATTCGCAAGTTAGTGGTTCTTGTATAAGTTGAATGGTGTAAAAGAAGTCCTTGGAATCCCTTCCAACTACCACAACGGCTGTGAATTAAAGCGCTTAGGGACCTTGTAGATGGATCTAGATTTGTTGTGGATTTTATGTTTGAAGACTAGTGTTGGTTCGGATTAAGTTGGTTAGAGTCAGAGATGGCACATGGGCAGCATGCTAGCTGCCATGTGCAGCAACAAACACCGGCAGAAGATTGCGACTTATGCAGGAGTACCTTGGAGCATGAAAGACAGCAATGCAAAGCTGTCAGGTTCATGTGAGAGGTCTGCAAGCACACTGCAGCTCCCATGGAATGTCTGGACGTGTAAAGGCAGCAAGGCGTGGCTGCTTGGTCCAAGGCAGAGGGCCGCAAACAGTGCTGCCGGACTGCACAGCATCCAGGGCACGTCTAGGGATTTTCTAAGGCTGGAAAAGATGCAGCAGTCAGGTGCACTTTGGAACTGTCAGACAGGTCAAAAGAGTGCAGCAGACAGGTGCAGTGCAGAGGCTCTGCCATGTGGCAAGTTTGTGCAGGGTTTGGAGAGGTTCGGGTCTGCATCATCAAGTTGGCCAGTGTGGGTTACCGACTGTCTCAGTAATTTGGTAGGGGATTTGAGGCCTATAAAGGGCTCCAGCCTGTGTATCTATTGCATTCCAGTGAGCAGGGCTGCTTATGCTTGGGCACTGATGATGACATAAGTGTTGCTTTGCTTGCTAAATATGTCTTCCTTTTGTTTTTCAAAATGTTTTGTTACCTCTTTCTTCTTCCCTTTCGTTTTCTCTTTTATTTTCTATGTAGATTTTTGGACTTTCGAACACCAAAAAATCTAAATTTGTACGATTGGATATATTCTAGTCTTATAAAGGTGTATATATAGGTATTCCAAGGCTGAGGGAGGGCTGCATGGCCCAGGTTGTGGGTCATTTTAGGCCTTAATCCTTGTTGGGTCAACCGACCTGCAGGTCAGGTCAACTGGTCAGTTGACTGTCCCTGGGTTGGCCACATGGCCGGCCTATATAAGGCCCTGCCCCTCCATTGCTGGACACATCTATCTGGAGCATTTCTCTCCTTGTTTGGGTTATTCCGCTACTGTATATACAGTTGCCAATGCCTCATATTTGTGTTGATTCTCTCTCTCTCTCTCTCTCTCTCTGTGTCTGTCTGTGCGTCTCTCTGTCTCTCATGTATGCTTCTGCACTGCACCACTCTCACATGGTATCAGATGATTAGGTTGGCCAGGGACCCCAAGGGAGGGTAGCATTCAGGCGCACTTTTTGAAGGCATTGCTGTTGGAAAGGTCACCTTCCCATCTGTAAGCCTCCATATGAGGAGAGCGTGGGGGAGGGAGACCTAGGGCAGGATGTGCCAATAGAAAAGGAAGAGAGGGGGTTGCGACAGATGGAGCTGGTTATCAGGAGCAGATGGCGATGTATTCAGAAGCCAGATCTGGCCTGGAAGAGGCTGATCTGAAGCAGCAGACATGGCGTGGTACCTCACATCAAAGAGAGTAAGGTACCTGGAGAGACCAATATGGCTGCAACAGATGGAGCTGGTTATCAGGGGCAGATGATGATGTATTCAGAAGCAAGATCTGGCCTGGAAGAGGCTGATCTGAAGCAGCAGACATGGCGTTGTATTCCAGAGGAAAGTCGCCTACAAGGAGGGGTCTTGGGCGAGGTATATGAGCAGGTTAAAGGGCCTGCAAGATGGCCTGGCAGGAGCACAGGTGTTGCAGGTAAGGGAGGGGCTGCAGTGGGCAGCACCCTGCCCTTATATAGGGCCAGGAAGCTGGTCAGCCACATAGGCCAGCCCACAGCCCCATGCATGGAGGAGAGTGGGAGGGGGCTGGAACACAAAGCAAGGGGGCTGGGCCCCCACCTAAAGGCAGGGGGCACAAGCCCAACATGAATTGCACACATTTGCATTTTCGAAAAGTGTGGTTCTTCACATGTTCCAAGTCCCTTCTTGCATGAAAAGAAGTCTGATTTTTGTCTGCCAGGTTGGGCAGTTCAGTCTGGAAAACTTATCAACAAATGGACTAACCTTCAGGGCATCCATAAATACAATTATTACAAAGATAAAGTTCAGCCCGTCAAAATGCAGGGAACAGAATGCAAACTCAGAAACACGGAAGCAGAACTGAAAAATGCAGATAGCTTGCTGTACATGGAAGAAATAACAGAACTGATTCAGCTTGTTACGAGTTTGATTCGAGCAGAATCTTATCGTCTACTGAATACAAACAGATCTGGGTAAAAGCTTCTGATGATGTTCTGCTTCAAGTGAAAACTACAGCAGGGCTTCCTCAGACATGGCCAGATTTGAAGCAGTGGTAGACAGGCACTAGCGTCAACACATCTTCCTTTTTTTATAGAAGAAGCTTTCCTTCAGAAATGTGGTGTTAGACACCAGCACAGATGAAGCAGAGGTAGGTCAGAGTAGATGAAATGATGAGCTTCAGGAGCTGGTTGACGTCATGAGAGAAGAGCTGCATGAGGAACAGTTCAGGCACGAGCTGCTGTAGCAGAGCTGGACTGAAATGGTGACCAGACAAGGAGGATGTCAATCAGGGCTGAAGTTGTGCACAGGAATTATGGCACAAATGCTGGACAGAAGTGGCATGATTCTGAGCTACGTGCAGGTATTGGGCAGAGTGGCGTCGGTTTGCAGCAGCAGCATGGTCTTCAGGAGCAGCGTGCCACAATTCTGACAGAGGTGATCAGCAGCAAATGGATGTGACGCAGCAATTGAACGAAACTCCAGCTGAGAGCAAAACAACATCATTTTGTAGAGGTGAAGATCTTCAGGCAGTGACGTGGAGTGCGGCAACGAGGAGACTATTGGCCATAGTTGCAGGAAACTGGCGATGGCGGGCAGCAGCGTCACGTATAGTAGGACTAGAATGCAGAGGACTGGAGAAGCTGAACAAATATGGAGCTGATGCCGGGCAGCATGAACGACAGGCTGCTGTGACACTTCATTCAGGTTGGCAAGCTCACAGCGGTGCAGGAAAAATCAGGGGCAGCCGCTCCAGCTGGTCAGTGGAACTGCTACAGCAAGGAGACGATGAACCAGAGCAGTGCGCAGGGAGAGGAAATGTCAAGGTGGGCAAAGAAGAGCTCAGACTAGCTCTTACCAAGTATATTGTCAATTGCCAGTTGGCCGGATTGAGCAGCAGATGGGGTTTCTTCAGGGGCCTAGTTTGTTGGCTCTAAGCCACCAGTAAGGGGGGTAAATTCAGGAACTAGTTTGTTGGCTCTAAGCCACCAGCAAGGGGGGTAAATTCAGGAACTAGTTGTCACTAGTGTCGTACGACATTGCTTTTGGTTGCTTTGGTAACAATGTACCCATCTGTACATTCACCATTTTTGCCAAGATGCAGCCTTGTATTTGTATATCATGCGTATCTTTGGCAAATAACATCTTTTACCGTTTCTAAGGAGTTCGGTTCCCCACTGTTGCTGTTAATGTGAGGCATGGGGAGCTTGCTTTACATTATGACTCATATCTAGGTTTGTTAATCACCCTTTTAGCCTTTCCTGAAAAGAACTAGTGCTTTAAAGGCTCAATGAATGGGTTGGCTAAACCATTGACTAGCAATGCAGTGCCCAGTTTTAATTTCCTTGACTGTCAGTCTTCAGATGACAAGGCCGGGATGCTTTGGCATCTAGATCCTGCCAACAGTCCCTTTGAAGGAAGGCATTTTTACACGGATCCAAACTGATGGACAGAAGTTATTCACTTGTAAAAAATTAGTGTCTTGTCAATGGCATAGATTTTAATGTTGATGATGCTATATCTTAATGCCATTTTAAGCTTTGCTTGGGGTTGAGGGAAGTTACATGGTGAAGAGTGAATTACATGGTGCTTTCGGTCTATGTTCTTTAAGTCCTACAGACAGTTTATGGAATGAAGAAATCCAGGAAGATTCAAATTTCAAAGTTGTATTAAATGTGCATGCTGTGGGAGATCAAGCTTTGGAATGTGTGGATAACGCGAGACATGCGCATGCAGTTTCCTGGTGGCAGCGATGGTTCTGCAATGCATGTGGAGCTTGTCTGTGGCAACTATTGAAGGTTATGCCTTATTGTTGGGTAGAAGCCTTCGAGATTCGCCCCTTCTGAGCCTGTTTGCTGTTGGTGACTGGGTAATTTGCTATACTATGGACTCTCTTTGGAAAGTAATGCTCTTGAATAGGTCTTTTAATCTGTGAGCTAATCTTGACTGCAGATCACAGCAGTAGTAACTTTTGCTGGTGCTTGTGCATCTGCTGCAATAGCAGTCCTTGTTGGAAGAGATGTTCATCAAGGGTGTGATGCGAACTGTGCAAGATATGCAACTGCAGCAGGATTGGCATTTTTGAGCTGGCTTCTGATCTCAACTTCATTTCTGTTCACTTTCTGGCTGTTAGCAACACGTTAGGTTGGGTTCTTGCAGCATTGGAAAGTTATTGTGCAGGTGTAACATTTCAATGATGCACAGTGCCATACCTGGTCTGTATTATCTCGTCACTTGTTCACTCTTGTGGTAACAGAATGGTTTATGAATGCACACCATTTTTTTGGCTTGAGCCAAGTACCTGGCCATCAAAGGAGTGATCTGTCCTATCGGCTTTGAATTCACTTATCATGGCAAAGGATGGGTGGCTGGCTTTGCTACAGCAACCATTGGCAAGTGCTGAGCAATATTGTAATTTAAGACTTCTGGAAACCATCCTTTTTTCCTTCAGTAGAAGATCCCAGAAAAATGATGTAGTTGTATTTGAACTGGCACCACGAAGGATGTTTATACAGATCGCAAAAGAGTTTTGGTGCATGTAATGGTCTATTGGTGCCTGTAAAGAAGTGTCCACCTTCAAAGTTATTTTGTCAGGCAAATGCAAAGAGGCAGCATAGCATCACATGAACGCTTTGGTGTGGAGTATTAGGAGGGTTCGATCCTCAAGCTCCTAATGTGTTTGGTCTGGAGTATTTAGAGGGCTCGATCCTCAAGCTTCTAATGCTATCCTAATTGTGGGGAATTGCGATCTGATTGAAATCAAGCATGCAAGAATGCTTCCTGTCTCAATTATACCGACTTCCTGTCTGAATTATACTGACTTGTTCTTCAAAATACTTGATGGGGATTTGGTAGAGATGTATTCATGTTCAGATTGACCTGGAATGCATGTCAGCATCTATGACCATACATGTTGATTTTAATTGCAGGAGGCTAGATTCTTAGCATAGCTGGTAGTTCCCATCTTGCAACAACACAGAATGGATGAAAGCACGTTTCAATAGATTAGGTGGAACAAGTTTGAAGACCTAACTGTTGAAAGTCTAAGACCAAGTGCTACTGTGGGTGTATTGTGCTGGATATTTGATATTGAGGATATTATTGCTCTCTTTGTAGCTTTCTTGCAAAATATAGTATTTCCAACGATTAGTTAATTTAGTATTTATTCAGGGGTTTTTTTTGGGCTGTGGTTTCGTGTCTACTTGGCTTTGAATTACATAGCATAGTTCCATTCCTGGCAATTTTATTGCGTGCAAGGTATATTGCCAATCAGGGGGGTTCATCTGCTGAGAGAGATCAAACATTAGTTTCTTTGTCAAGTAATTAGGAAAATCACTTGGCTAACAGTTTTCTTTAGTACAGTCCTTAACTGGCTGTGTCAGGTAGTCCTCAACCCTGAATTGATGTTTGCTTGGCTGAACAGTTACAAATGGGATCAAATGATGTCTGTTGGCCACTCCCTACAAGGCTGCCCCTCTTGACCACTCTTATTTGTTGTGCGAATTTGCATGCTCCAGGTGCATGTGCCATAGCTTATTTCTGGTCGAGAGTAGCAAACTCTGAATCATGACTGGTGTTTGAACGGAGGTATGATGCCCCTGTGTGTACAGGTTCTGAAAAGTATCATGGGCTGTAAGTACACAGATTCTTGTGGACAACAGGTGTTCAGGATCACATTGGCAACAGCAGTTCATTTGGATTGACATAGGTGTGTTCCTCCACATTGTTGTCCACAGAGTTCCCTATAACTGTCCGGAAATGTAGCTGTGGCCATAGAGAACAGCGGTCTGCTTTCTTCTTTCCTCATATGTAGCATCGCTCAAAGGAAGTGAGTCTCGACTCGTGTTGGCTCCACCATGATTTTCCTGCCAAGCTCTTGTTCACCTTTGGCATCCCCCCCCCTATGCTTGTCGGGATGGGACTTTATGAAATACTCACTTTGCCTGGCTTCAGAATCAGCCACTTGACAACTCGTGCTGAAGGTCCCAAAAGGTCTTCAGTTCTTATTGCTACCATTTAGGGTAGGGTTGCTAATACATTGGACAAGATCCGTCACCTAGACAATTGTTGCCCCAAAGCTTCAACTCTTCATAATACTGCGCACCTGTTAGAGGCCTTTAATGTCGAGAATTGCACACACTCTCTCTCTCTCTCTCTCTCTCTCTCTCTCTCTCTCCTTCTCTCTCTCTCTCTCTCTCTCTCTCTCGTTCGTCCTGGCTGAGTTGAGCTCCATGGCTCAGCCTAGGGCCGTTCGTGAAGCCATGGTTCCCCCTGGAACCCTAGGAAAAGAGCTCCTCGAACAGGAGCGCCGCCATGGATTCATGCAATAGACCGAACTTGTTGCAACAACTCGAACCTCCTACCATAGAGCGCTGCAACAGCTCGAACCTGTTGCCATAGCTCAAAACTCCTGCTCAACGCAGAACCATCTGTTGCCGCTGCCACACACAATCGACAACTGCCACTTGTATTTGTAGTTCAATGAATGCTGCGTAGCTGCAGTTTGACGTTCGTCTGTTGTAAGAGGTAAAAATCGAGGTTCCAGCAAGTTAGAATCGTAGCTTAACAGGTTGAAACGTCGCTTAGGTTAGCAAGTTGCCAGATCACTTGAGGGGTTTTGCTAAAAAGGGTCGTTTTAATAGGCTTTGGTCTCCATTGCAGGTGTTTGATTGATCCACCTCTGCTCCATTGCAGCCCAGCTCGATTTTTGCTTCCATTTCATGCACAGCTCACCCAACAAGCAGTTCACTGCAATCAGATTACTTAGTTTTGGGGGTTTTTGGCCTGCCCTCAAGGAGGCTTAAGTTGAGACTATGCCCTTGAAAGCGAAATTGCTTATTTTTGTATTTATTTTATTTTTGGGTAGAGTACTTGGGTGTTCCACCATTTTCTCCCACTTCTTCTCTCTCTCTCTCTCTCTCTCTCTCTCTCTCGTCTTCCTCCCACTGTCGATCTCTAAGCCCACGTTATGGTGATGTAGCCTAGAAGCTTCACTCTTGCTCCAACTCCTTTTGGGGAGGCCTTATGAATGACAAGTCATTCAACTTGTTTCGCTTAGCTTGTTTTGAACACTATGGGTAGCAAGAAAGTGAAGTCCTTCGCTTAGGTGGTGGCTTCTCCCTCATTGTCTCATACTAGGCTAAACAGTCTGCAACAGCACATTGAGGACCTTGAATAAGAACTCCAAAACTCATTGAATAGTTGAAAAATGTTTAACGACACTAAAGGACCAATTCAACAACCCGTAGGATTAATTCAACAAGCAGCTCGACTCTCATCTTTTTGAAGGACTTGGTAAAGAGGTTGTCATATATGTAGTTGTCAGCTCCTGTGCGAGAAGCTTCGATGGCGTGCTAGAAACAGTAGAGGACGGAGGTTGGATGCTAAGGAATCAGGGTGGTTGTAGCCAGTGATGAATATGGGCTTCACGGGCTTGCTCTTATATAGCCACCAGTTGTAGTCGGTTAGACCCAATTGCGAGACTGACCCAGTCGGCCCAAAACGGTCGATTGGACGTCGGTCCTGAAATAGGCCACCGACCACACGTTAGAGCCCAGAGCCATCCGAGATCATCTAGGGCTCTGAACGGGTCCCATAACCCGAGAGTGGATTGCCCCGAGAAATGCTCTGTCTACCCTCAGTGCGGTCAGTCATGGGATGCCTTCCCGCACTTGCATGTAGCCTAGTTGGCAGTGTGCCAACTCTATCTGAAGCCATCCAGCCATCAGGCCACACATGGTCCCCATCTAGTGTCCAAACCAAGACCTATCAAATAACCGAGCTACTCAAATGCCTTCTCCTCATATGGGGGCTTACAAGTAGAGTTAGCTGGTTCCCGCGTAGTTACACGAGAGTAGAGCATTGATATCTAACAGTCACAAGCGCTTGCATATCTTGGTCTTCTACCACAACTGTTCATTGAGACATTTCAACTTCTTAGCTCAATTGTGGTCGCACTGTGTGTATCCCAACATCGATTTTGCAACCATTGGTCATAGTGCATAGCTATGCACATAACTAGAACCTAAAAAGAACAAAGAAAATAAAGCCTTTTGTTACTATTTTTAAGGTCCTTGAACCTCTTACCCAAGTACCTTTTGTAGCAGGCAACATCAAAGTTGACCACATCAGTGATTCACTTGGCATAGTGAGCTCTTTTTGGCTAAAGGAAAATTGAATTCTCTTGCACTTCACTTTGTAAAGCCATCTTATTGGCTATTTTTTGCAAGATTCTATACATATGGGCCTTATAGCCCTTCTTGGCTATTTATGGAATATTGTTATCATAATCTTTTAGGAATGCTCACTGATTAATATTCTCTTCCAATAGCCTTCCACAGTGAAGCATTTCAGTGTTCTTAATGGGTGAACCCTCTCGACGAAAGATAGGTAAATCTTCATGGATCAAACTCTACTTTTTAATAATGTAGATTTGTGGGTAAGCCCGTAGGATGAGGCCCTTCCAACATTAGTTTAGTCACAGTCCATTCTTGATGCACTTTTGTGGTATCATTCGAGACTACCTCTATATTTAGATAACATTCTTTTTATGTCATTTCAGCATTCCATAACTCATATGCTTCAAACAGCTCATTCATTCTCTTTTGCAATGAAGTATATCATGCCTTCTTAGAGTGAGCTCATTGAAATGGGGTCCTGTTATATATCAAGTTAGATGGTAAGGAATTATTTTATGTTTGTTGAACCATTAATAATTCTATGCAATGTATTAAAACAAGCATTTTATCACTGATTTTCTCCATTTTGAGGGTATTATTTCTCAAGCGTTTGGATGGTGGATAGGCCACTTGGACCCCTATGTCTCGACGATGATTATGTAGTTTTTTATTATCCCCCATTACTCAACAAAGCTTATTCTGTCTTCATAGTTGAGGGAATTTGTCCATCAGATGAGCTTCAGTAGGGAAGATATGGGCTAAACAGGCTTGACCTAGCACAACAATGTTATGAAGCTGGCACATAGATAGGTAGAGAGGCAAGATGACAGATGCACTAGTCCTATATGATTTTATATGATTTTCCAAATTTGGATTTGCTGACTTGATTTGGTATGTATCGCTTATCATAACAAGCATTCATATCTTATCCTTTTATGCCACTACTTCAAACAAATCATTGTATTATGTTTTATACTTTTAGTTCGGAGTTGTGTTGTATCTTTGAATCTTGGAATGTCACTACATTGTGATGTATGGTGTTTTTGACACCTCATCCTTCTTGAAGGTCTCCTTTTTCTTCCTTTCCTATTTGTATAGTCGTATTAGTTCCTTATTTTGTCTAGCCATTAGGGGAGATTTGGGGTCTCAAAAGGGCCTCCAATTAGTGTTTCCTAATTTCAAGGGATTAGAGAGGGATTTGAGGTGTACCAATGAGAGTGCTCCTTGTGTGGGACAATGGTACATTGAGGTGTACAAAAGGACATGTGCATTTATGGATGGGGAGATCTCTCACCCATGGTCTAGACCCATGGTCCTCACTCCTAGCCATTGATCTAGTCTCCAATCCAAGGGTCACATTCAAATTTATGGTAGATCACTCCGAGCCATTAGATCAAGGGGTAGATCCAAGGGAGGGGATGAGAGGAAAGTGTGCTTCAATCTAGGCCATAGATCAAGGGGTGGATCCAAGGGAGGGGATGAGAGAAAAAAGCGCTTCAATATAAGCCATAGATCAAGTGATGGATCCAAGGGAGGGGATGGATGCAAAAGGCATTTCAATGTGGGCCATATATCAAGAATGGCTCCAAGGGAGGAGGTGAGAGAAAGAGGCACTTCAATATGGGCCATCTAATATGGTGCTTCAATCCGCTCCATCCATCTTGATCTTGTGATCTCCACCCTCCATGGAGCGCCTCAATCCTAGCGCTTCATGAAGCATCTCCATCTCCACCATAGATCTTGAATAGATCTAATGGCGTACAATGAAGCACAAGGAATCCTAGGCCCTCGATCCATCCTCCATCCAAGGGCCAAGATGACCCATGTCAGCTTAGTAAATGCCAAGGGTCCCTTATACCCCTGGGTTGCCATAGTAGGTCACTTTTGCTTAACTTAATCTCTTCCTTAATATATTCATTATGAGGCCCTTTTCAGACCTCAAACCTCCCCTAATGTTGGGTAGTAAACCATTTGTCATTGGAAATTTGGTAGTGGAGGCATTTAACCTTGTTTAAAACTTTTGCATTAAATGTTTTAAAATTTGTACAACACCTTCGCAACTCTAGATATTGAGATAACACTCGCTTTTAAAATACATGATGATCTCAATGAAGATGCATCATACAGGTTGTGGCAAATGCATGTCACATGCACGTAAAGCTCTTTTCCTCCTTTTCCTAGCTCACTAATAGGTCATGTATAAGAGCTCTAGCAATTGAGACCATTTGCTTCTCCACCTTGGCTTCTCAATCTCTATAACCAAAGTCCATGTGTGTCCCAACCATACTATTCTCCAAGTTCCTTCAAGCCACAATACCAAAATTGAAGCCTCATCATCTCACGGTCTATTGTAACATAGGTTTTATAGGCCATTGTTAAATTTTAAGTCATAATGGGCACAAGGGTTTTGATATTTTTGGAAGGGGTGCTTGCTTTACATTTACACCATCCCAAAAATTTCATCTCTTGTGCATGAATAATTATAGAGTAATTAGAATGAGTTGTGAAACCAACACCACAAAATTGGTGTAAATTGCTATTGATTGTTACTTGCATTGACCATACCAATGATCCCACAAACAAAAGAAAGCAACCTATGGCATCCCTCAACAAATCAATGATAGGTTGAGATGTTTTTTCTAAGAAAGTTCAAATTTGATGGAACATTTCATTTTTAGAGTCATATGATGATGTGCATGGGTCCATAAATAGCATTTTTGAAGCCTCTAACATTCTCTGATAATGGATCGGAGACATAGCTAATAGATGAAATCATCAAAATTGTGATAGAAAATTGAGAGATAGGTATTGTATGAAACACACATTATTTTCTTCAAGCACGAGACATCTTGCTTATTAAATATGAGAAAAACCATCTCGTTAATTTTAAATAATTCTTATAATTAAAACCATGATTAAAACGATTGTTAATTCTTATAATTTTCATCACACGTGGCACTTATTATTAATAAATTCATTTTATAGCATTAGATTTGGGAAATTGTTATTGAACATAGGTCCCTTCCAAGAGGCCACTTAGATGTGTAGGCCTTATGGTCATTCTATACTTGAGCATCAATTATAATCCATTTTCACCTTGGAGTCTCTATTTTGAACTTGTATAAAAAATTGAATGCGGTTTTGGTATCATTCTTTCGATTGTGAAAATTTGATACATTTTAAGGACCCTCCTTCATGTTTAGACAACAAGCTTTCTTAAAGGAAGATTTTGAAGTCTTCTTGTGAATGAATTAGAAAATAGCTTGGTATTAACTAAGGATTCAATAGAGTTATTAGCTTTTTGGTGGATATAAATATGCGTTTGCCAAGATAGAAAAATCTAAGTAATGGCACTTATTCCATTTGGAAATTTTGAAATGTTAGATAGATTTCATGGGACAAATAACAAGATTCAAAGCTACCACCATAGATAAGTCTATACAGAAGCACTTTTGGAGGAGACTCTGGAAACTTGGCAAGAATAGAAAAATCACCCTATTCTTTTGGCTTTCTATTCATGAAGATTGCCTTTGGAACTGCAGATCGACCATGATTATTTGGAAGTAGATATCTAGGATGTTCAATACTTTTCTTCGTCGCCCATTCTTCATGACTTTGGGCTTAGTTGCTTGGGTTTCTCTCTTGGTTTCCCAGCTCTTCTATGAGAAACTTGACTCATCTTGTGATTTATTAATTCGGTGCCACTTAGTTGAGCCATGCTCTTTGGATGATGTTCCTGCTTTACCCTTTAGAGCTATACATCCATCCATGGACTCTTCCTGGGAGATACTGGCAAGTATTACAGGTCCACTCTCACACTCTAGCCACCAGTATATGGGCAGATACTATACATACATTGATGGCCATCTAGGCAACCATGCAGGGTCCTAACATGCAGCTTTTGCTAAGAGAGCTATATTTTTAAGAGAATGCGAGGGCTTCCCTTTATTCTCTCAGACTACTACAGGGTTGAGATGGAATTTTCAGCCTCAACCTTGGTTGTTTTCTACCTCCTTCTGAGGAGAATTTTCTCATGCACTACATGATGTATTTTTGCCTTGAGCTTTTGCTCCTGCGGGTTTTGTAGGAGTTTTGTTCATATCTAATAAGAAGTCTTTTTTTTGGAAAAAACAAAAAGTGAACCTGACCTTTGTCCTTCACACTTTGTGGGGACCTCAGGAAAGGTGTGAAGATAACTTGCAATATGTTGTAATTGAATTGCATTTTGGATCTTATTAGGCTAGTATTAAGTGAAGGTTAACACTTTACAACTTTTCTAAATTTTTACTTTTATTAGGCCATTTTGGTGTGGGCATGACCTATGTAGTATTGCAAATTCAGCTGATTTTGAAGCTCACTAGGTGAATATTGAGTGGAGGTGACCATTTTGGTAAAAAGACAAAATGAAACGAGAAAAGAATTTTTTTTTGAATAGTGTGTTGTAGGATGTTATTCGAGTAGTTTGTACAAAGGCTATAAAGAACTGGTGGAGGAAGCCATATGCAAAATTGTACTTCATACAGACAAAAGCGCAAAACACAAGGAATAAATATAAGGTTGTGTTGCATGAAAGTAGAGATAGGTGGTGCCAACTGACAAATTAAGGAATCTTATGTCCAAAGATTAACTAAAAGTTGATGCTATGCAACATTTAAAACAAAGTTTTTAAAGAATTTCACTCTTAAGTATAACCAAAATTCATCCTACACATAAATTTATTATATTTTAATGATAATAAAGGCTACTGCTTGCAAGTCCAGTCAATTGCTAATGGGTATTTCAATGCTTAGTCAGTTAATGGTTGTAGGTCAATACAAAAAAGTGTATGCTTCATTAGAAGTTATACACACATGAGTCCATCATATGCTAGACACTATTCTCATCACTATCACTATTATTTCCATTGTCATATCACCATAATCATTGTCGTTGTTGCTTCATTACCATTATCATTGCTATTGTTGCTTCATTATCACCATTATCATTGCTATTTCCATTATCTATATTAGACAAGGACCTAACTAATTTGGGAATAAGACTTACCTATGTATGGAGGTCCTCCTCTATGGTCCTAATTTTATTTCATGCCCCTCTCAGAATCCTCTTCTATTATGTACCCACATAGTTTGTCTCCTTTTGGAAGCTCTCCAAACCATCAAGCATCCCAAGGAATTCAAAGTTCATCCAAGCCCGCACTTGCTTTATTCAGGTAGTGTTGATGTCAACACTTTATGATAGTCACCAATATTTGCTATGCCATGTTGAATTGTTTGCTCAACATGATGCACAAGGGTGGTAAGGTCATGTAGTACAATTTACAACTATGTGGGCTTATGGGTAGAGGATTCGAGAGCTTACATGGGCATTTGATTGCTGCATTATGAAAAAGGTCGGGGAAGATAACGAAGGGGTTGTGAATTCTCTTTTGCATATTCCTTTAAAATATAGACTACTATACAACACTTTACTTTTTTCCCCACTGGATGTTACTTATTGATGCAATGATGATATTGAGGTCTTTTTGCCTCAACTCATTGGAATAGATGCACTGAAAACACCTTTAAAAAAACTTAATAGGACTTAATCTCACATATAAGCTACCTTTAAATATACTTTAACATATAAAATACGTTGCCCTACATAAAATGTATAGTTAGCAAGGGCCTTGTGTCATCCAAAAAATGGGAGTCTTTCAGCATATTATCCCACCCTCCAAACATCATTGTACCTCTCCCTCACCTTCACTTGATTCCTTGAGTGATTTTACAAATTTGGATCAATTTCTTACCCCACCTTAAATGTTTAAACTCCTCTAGGCTCTAGGCTTGTAATCTACTACCTACTCTACCATGTAACCTAATTTACCTTAACTTATAATCTAATATCTACTCTACCATGTAACCTAATCTAACCTCAGCTTGTAATGTAATTTCTACTTTGACTCTAATGTTTAACATTTTCCATGTGTTGTTTTGATTTTACTCATGCACTCTTGTGTTCATTCACATCAAAACTCATCTTTGCCAAATCTATTTGCTTGTTCACTCAAGAATCTTTGTTAAATTGTCTCCCATGTCCCGCTCTAATGGTTAGCTAAGCTAGTATATAAGAAAGAATAACAGAGGAATTACTACAACAAATATAGCATGCCAGCTACCAAAGAAGACCCCAAGATAAAAAACATATCAAGAAAGCTTTTAAAAAAAAGTATGTGCACATAGGTACAAGTTTGGTCCAAGAAAGAATGTTTTCTAGTCCTTATTTGCATCCACATGCATGCCTACACTTGTTTAAAAAAGCCTTATATTAAAATACCCTAACCTAGTCTACATTTCTATCTTTGCCTATATACAAAAGTATTCTAGCCTTGCCAATATTCAAAGTTTCTTCTAACAAAATAATTGGTTAATCTTTTCGTGTCTAATTAAAATTTTTTTCTTCAAAGAATTAATATAGATCATAATGAAACATAAAAAATTTATAAGAAGTACTTCCACTAATTTTCACTTGAAATACTAATTGAAACAGAAACCAGTTGTCATAATCATATGTGATTATCACAACTAAAGGTGTATCATTATTTTTTTTGTGAATGACTTTTATCTCATGAATCATGTACCACATGTGATATTCTTAATTTTTCTTGCAAGCAATCAATGCAACTTCAATGCATCTTACCAATAATTTATAATACTATATCATGCAAATGTCTTGATTCATAAAATGATAATCTGAAGATTTATAGATTTTTGCTACAATACTAAAGATTAAAAATGCAAAAAAAAGACAAGCAAATGTTTAAAACAATGGATGCCACAAAACAAGGATTGTTCAATCAAAACCCATTACATGCACTATAAAGAGCACTATGCATGGTAGAAACAATCTTTTCAATTCATGCATGAAAAATTATAATATGCTTACAAAACACACAAGCGTACACACTACATTTCACATAAAACTGTTCAAGATTAAATAAGTGATTTTCCATGCAATGCCCAAACACTTTTTTCAAATATACCAAAAAGATTCCATTCTTAATGATCTTCCCAACAATTTTAATCTGCCCAATCCCCCAACTCATAACGTTTGTGAATGGCTATCTAGCGAAAAGATTCTCTACTACTTCTCTCATCCCAACCTCATGAGGGAAAACAACCACAACAAATTTTGTACTTTATCCTAGTTTAGAGACTAGAAAAAGCCTTTTTCAACCAATTATGTTGCCATCTAGGAGGATCATAGCACTTGTGAAAAGTCTAGAAGTTGCAAAAATGCCAAACATAAACACCAAAATAGTGGAAAGACTTGTAATTCATGACATGTTTTATTGATTCCCCTAAGGATACGATGATCTACATTATATACTTGGCTAGAAATTCCTCATTCCAATAACAATAAAAAATAGAGAGCACACATGGTATAACAAGTAGATAACAATTCTTGTAATATCACATATACACATTTTCTATTCTATGAATAATACAAGTTGCTCTTGAACCCTATTATGTCCTATTATAATCTGTATATGGAATGATGCTAGATTCTTCATTTTAGTTTTATAAATAATATTATTCACAAAAAAAGGAAATGTGACTTTTGCAAATGAGAGGAATCCTTTGAGCTAATTACTAATCCTTAAATCAAAGGAATATATGATTGGTAGTGATTTGACCTTTTGGATGCATGTAGTGCATTCTTGGTCAAGTAATTCTCATGACTTGATATCTTATCACAATTAAAAATTATTATCATGGTATGTTCTTTGGCAAGGTAATATTATTGACATGATATGTTGCCAACCAAAACACAACCAAAAGTTATATGATATAATGAATCTTTAAAACTATTGTTCTAACTCTAGGTGGACCTTTGTGAAAGAGATGAGGCTAGCCTTTGAGATAATTATTAATCCTTTAATAGAATGAATATATGATTTGGTAGTTTAGAAATAACACACATTGATTTGACCTTTGGGATGAATGTGGTGCATTCTTAGGCAATTAATACTACTAATTTGGTATGTTTTTGACCAAAACCTCTTATCACAATAAAAAACTCTTATCATGGTATGTTTCTTTGGTAACTAACACTAGTGACATGATATGTTGCCAACCAAAATGCTTTATCACAACCAAAATTTATATGAAATAATAAATATTTAAAATGGTTGTTCTAACTCTAGTTGGACCATGCATATGATCTATTATTAAGGTCCTATATATTCCTTAGACTTTCTTTTAGGGGTGAGGTAATTGAGTAGATAGCTTGACATTTTGATGTGTAGACTTAAAATTTCCAAGGTTTGGAAAGAATTTGCTTGCAATACTTCTAAAATTTTCATGTTAAAGACATATTGCTAAATAGATAGATCATATTTCATTTCCTCAAGGTTATCACATCTAAATTATTGCATAGAAGTGGAGGCAATACCTCCCAAATTTTGTGTGCAACAACTATAGTTTTATGGTGGATATCCTATATGATGTAATGTGATTATTAATGGTACACATGATATAATCTCTATTGATATATGTAGTACTATGATAATTAATGGTATCATGATGTAATATCTCTTGATATATCTCTACTCTTACCAATGATTCTCATTTTCAATACTGACATGCAATCTCAATATTTAGGTGATATATTTAAGTGCATCTTGCATTCTTTCTCTAGAAATTTCATGTTTAAATTATTATTTTTAGTATGTCTAACCCTTATCTCTGATCTTTACTAGAATTTAACTTCAAATTTCAGCAACTCACATGTGATGGTTGACATTTTAAACTTGGTTGCCCATATTAGAGTTCCCAAGACCTTTAAACTTCAACCCAGTCATCAATTTTCAGCTTTTCTAGTGGGATGGGACTTGATCCAAGTTTTAGCAATGGTCCAAAGCACTCCCTCCTAGATTTTGAGACCTTCAATGCACACAAAACTACAACAAACCACACAAAACTTCCAAAAAATAGTTCAAGTCTTTTTCCTCTTCCTTCTCACTCACTTTCCTTCACTTTTTCAGCTCCATCTCTACACTAAAGTCCACAAAAAAGCTTCATGGCAATGGGAAATAATGAAAGAAGCATGTGCAAGCAAAAACATACCTCTATATCCCTAGCAACAATGAAACATACCTCTATATCCCTAGCAAAAAATGTGTAGTTCGGTGGTGACCCACGAGGAAAGGGGACCTTGGAGGAATGTTGATGGAACTCTCCACCTCTTGCTACTCCTTGTGGGAGCAATGCAAGCCCATGCCATCCAAGGTTTCACTTCAATGGCTTCCAGAGCTGTAACAATGTGAATCCTCAAAAGGGGGAAGGGAGAGAGAGATATGAAGAAAGGGGGAGGCTGACGGAGAAGGAAGGGAGATGCATGGAGAAAGAAGAGGAAATGTGGTGAGAGGCATCACAAAGGCAAGAGCATGAGAAACATAGACAACAACACTTGAAACGAAGGAAGTCTTATATTTCTCAAGCTTGCATACTTACAATTGAAGAACAAAAGTCTACATAGCACCTTTTGAAGGGAGGGCCAACCCTACTCCTCACCACTCTCTGTATTTCTTATGTTACAACCACTTTGACATGCCAAGGCAAGAGTCTATTCCTATTCTAACCTTTCTTCCACTCTTGCTCTTGGGGTGTAAAATATGTAACTTCAGAGAGCAATCATGAGCAAGACTATGCAATGCATGCTGTCAAGGTCATTGCTTGCTTGGGTGTAGCCATTTCTAGTGAGGCCCCATGGAATTTTTTGTATATATGTATCTTGCATGATCCATAACTTATGCATTGCTCAATGAAATTCGATAAAGTTTTTCTTCAAGTTATAGTACACATTCCAAACTTGAACATGAAACTGAAAAATTATGGAATAACGATGTGGAATGAGACCATTAAAGCATTACCAGTGCTCTATTGCATGTGAAGCATGCATCCTAAAGACTAGGATATAGCAATTTCAGAAACATCAAAATTTTGTTTTGTATATACATGAAACCAAGTAATCATTCAAAATTACACTACATGAGCTTCTCCTCAACCCAAGGACACACCTAAATGAGAACATTAGGTATGGGTTAATGGGTCTTCAATGTTATGCTAAAGTGATGAACACCCATTTGAGGGCACACTCCATAACTTTTTTTTGATTTGTTGAAAACAGAAATAGATTGAAAATTTGGAATCCAAACTAGTGGGACTAGTGCATGGTGGTTTTAAAACATTGATACTTGTTGATATTGGTATCTAGATTCACCCTAAAATGGAAGAATTTGAAAATGTGCAATTTGTGCATGTGCAAATATCTTTTAATAAATCCAACACTATTTACAAGTTTGAATTGTTTCTTTTTCCATGCACTTGCTTGCTTTATGGCTCATAAGCATGCGAAAGGCCATTGCGTTTCCTAATACATAGCATTAAACATGATAGCATGCCCTTGTAGCCTATTTATGTTTTGAAGCATTTGAGGCCACATTGTACTTGTTTGGGATATCCAATTTTGCTAATGTGTATTGTCGGAGGGGGAAAAACCGACGGCTAAAAATTTTGCTACTCCCATGACTTTCAAAATTTCACACCTCTCGCCTGTCAAATATTGGAAGATGAAGTACCTACAACCTACCCCCGCCCTGCAACTCACACGCACCTCGACATGACCCTCCATAGGTGTAGCTATCTCCTTGCACTCGGACATACCAAATGCCTTCAAGATCTCCCTTGCATATTTCTACTGAGAAATGAAGATCTTGCCTGGCTCTTGCCAGACTTCAATCCCCAAACAGTAGTGCATCAAGCCCAAGTCGTCATCTCAAACTCTGTGCTCAACACCTTTCTAGTCTACTGGATCATGTCTTCATAGTCACCTATAATAAGGAGATCATCCACATATAGAATAATAATAGCAGATTTTCCACCTTTCCTGTACACATACAAGTTAGCATCTGAGGCACATCTTTTGAAATTTAATTTATGAAAGAATTTGTCTATCCATTGGTACCATGCTCTTGGGCCTATTTCAGCTCGTACAGAGCCTTCTTCAGCTTACATACCTTGTTCTTAGAATGGGGGGCCTCAAACCCAGGTGGCTGAGCCATGTACACCTCCTTGAGGTCACCATTCACGAATGTTGATTTAACATCCATTTGATAAACGGGCCACTTTTTATGAGCAGCCACCGATAGTACTGTGCAAATAGTGGTCATTCTGGTAGTTGGAGCAAAAGATGTGAAAATCCTTGTGCAACCAATCTGCCTTTGTACTTTTCCAAAGTTCCATCAGCGTTGTGCTTTACCTTCCAAACCCCCACTTGGTGCCAATAACCTTTCTGTTAGGTGGTCGATCTACCAGGTCCCAAGTTTCATTCTTCATGATGCTATCATATTCTACTTGCATAGCGTTTTTCCAATCTCGGTCTGCAAGTGCTTCCTCCAAACTTGTAGGCTCCTTTACTTCTGCAATAATCTTAGATATGAAGGCCATATTGGACTATGTGAGCAGAAGCCCTCCTTTGCTCCTCGATTCTCTGAGATCGCCTTGGTCCATCTGCATGCTGCTCAATACACATAGGCATCTGGCTATCATGGTCGTAGAGCTACCTTACCCATCGTGAAAATGGCTTTTCCGGTGATGTAACAATAGGTTGGTGACTTATACCTTCATCATCTGATATTTCCTCCTCCTTTATAGCTCCTGGGACAGGTCCATAGTGAATTATCTCTTCGCTTGATGATAAAGTGGAAGAGGTCTTCTCTTCCTCCACTACATGTGGCTGCTCCCTGAACACTAGATCGCAGCTCGCTATGATATTCTTTGCCTCTCGATCATACAACTTATAGCCTTTCTTCTCATCACAATAGCCTCAGAAGATATATTTGGTGCTTTTTGGTTGTAGCTTGTTTCTCCCTTTGTATGGTACATGTGCATAGCATTCACACCCAAACATTCTAAAGTGGGAGATAGATGGCTTCTTATCGTTGTAAGCCTCATGTGGTGTTTTACCTTTGAGTGCCTTTGTATAGTTGCGATTAAGGATGTAAACTACAGTATTGATAGCCTCAGCCCAAAAGTGGTTTGGCAGTCCAACACCTTTCAACATACGCCTCCCCATCTCCATGGTGGTCTGCATTCGGCATTCAATAACCAAATCTTGCTGAGGTGTATGTGGTGTTGTTGTTTGTTGCTTGATCCCTTTGCTCTTGCAAAAATATTTAAACTCTATAGAAACAAACTCACCACCACCATCCGATCTAATTTTCTTCACTTTTCTCCTTGTTTCATTTTCAACAAGCTATAGCCATTCTTTCAATTTACCAAAAGCTTGAGCCTTTTTGCGAAGAAACTACACCCCCATCTTCCTACTATAGTTGCCAACGATCAATAAAAAATAGGAAGATCCCCCTAAGGCCTGTGTAATCTTACTGCACAAGTCAACATGCACTAACTCTAGAGGAGCATTTGCTCTATTCTTGCTTTCTTATGGGAATGCCTTTCTATTGCTTGCCCACCATCATGCAAGCTTCACACTGTTCTTTGATTTCTATGACTGCAAGTAAGTGAGCAACCATACCTTGCTTTTACATCTCCTTCAGCACTGCAAATCTGATGTGGCCGAATCTTTCATGCCAAAGTCTGCTTGTGCCCACTCCAGTGGTGGCTGTAAGAGCACTTAGATCATACAAGTTGTTCCTCCTTACTCGTGTTCCAACAAGATTGCCCGCACTATCTAGAATTTTCCTCTTGTCTTGTTGAACCTCACCTCATGGGGTCAAGGTCAGTTATGGAAGCAACTGATAGCAAATTTCTCTTGATTTATGGAACATACAGCACATTAGATAGTTTCTTAACATCTTTATTTACAGAAACAAATGAAACCGTACCTATACCCTCAGCAAGGCATTTTGCATTATTACCAACCGTCATGGTGATGGGTTCCTATAGAGGCTGCATGGAATAATATAGACCCTTCTTGCAAGTCGTGTGATGGGAGGCACCACTATCCAACACCCATCAATCGGTGGTTGAAGCTTCTTGAACTGAGGAACACTCTTCCTGAATGGCCAGAAATAGATCGAAATCTGCTTCTGCTGTGTTAGCTGTCTCTTTTCCCTTATCTGTCTTCTTTAGGGTACCATTCTTTTCATCTGCTTTCTTGACCCGGAAATATGCAATCACATGGCCCTTCTTCTTGTTGCAGTGGAAGCATTCTCCCTGAAACTTCTTCTTGCCGCCCTTCTTCCCTTCTTGTAGTAGAAGCATTCTCCCTGAAACTTCTTCTTGCCGCCCTTCTTCTTTTTGTCACCACTAGTAGAGGACTCACCTTTGGTGGAGGAACCACTTTTGCCTTTTGCAGTGGTGGCAGAGAATGTAGCGTCCCCATTGTCGCCTCCATCTCAAGCTTTAAGCCTCACTTTCTCCTCCATAAATAAAGCACAGAACTTCTCAAATGACAATGGTTGGGGTCTCACATGAGTGCTAAGCACTGTTACTAGTCCATCAAACCTTGGTAGACATATCCAAAGACACCGCTGAGCTAGCTCTTCACTAGTCTTTTGTATCCCAGCACCAGCCATTTGGTCATGCAGATTTTTGATTCAGGTTATGGACACGTCCGATGTCTCTCCTTTATTAAACTTCTCAGCTGCGAGTTGATTCTCCATGTTCTATGCTCTCCAAGCCCCCTTCCTCACTCTCCAAGCTAAAATTGTTCACCTATTCTAATTTGTCAAATCAAGCCATCTTGACATGCTCAATGATGTAATCCAGTGAGATATATGCCATCTTTGAAGACCCATGTACTGATAGATTCCCCACACATTACATTGATGAATATGATAGGTTAGCTGCATGATAGTTAAGGCTAGAGGATAATTCACAGGCTCAAATTGGCATTTGAGTCAGAATCAGACTGTAATAACAATGACTTTCCAAGGGGGACCATCTATTTCACAAGCTTAGATTAGCATTGAGTTAGTTCATCAGATTGTAATAACAATAGTTCTTGCTCTCATGACTGAGAACTATTGTTATTATAGTCTGATAAACCAAATCAATGCTAATTTGATGTCCCGTTTTGATCTTGCCTTTCTTTAAGGAAGTTGAATGTAATAACAATGACGGCATGAGGGACCATCTAATTCACAAGCTCATATTAGCATTGAATCAGAATCATACTGTAATTTATAACAATGACTTTGCATCAGGGACCATCTAATTTACACACTCAGATTAGCATTAAGCTGGAGTTAGACTGTAAGAACATATCAGATACTTAGAATTTTAGAATTTTTAGTTATAATGGCCATTGATTTATTATAATATTGGTTTTGATGACCGAGAAATTCTCCCATGGCAACCATCTAATCACATGTGGCTAGACGATGATGTATATGACCGCCTACCATAGACTTGCGGCAGTATTTAAACGTTGTATTAAAACCTTTTGAATGTTTTTAAATTAACCCTAGGGCATTTTAAAACGGTCCAATAGCAAATGTTAACTCAAACTGGGGTTACCGTGTTAGATATGCTCAATGCCCCACCCTCTTGGTTAACCACTGGTGGTCCAAGGTGCTCAAGTTGTAAGGCCCCCATATGAGGAGAAGCCATGTGCGAGCCCGAGACACTGGATGGATCCTGACTTGCATGTTAGATGAGGTCTATCAATGAGACCGTTGATGGTAGAAAGGTGATTGTGTGGGAGCCCCTTATTCTTACTGAGGCCTGGGGAGTGCCAGGGGGGCCAGTGGCCCCCCTGGTGGGGGCTCGGTTGCAAGAGCTCCCAAGGCGATGGTATAAGAAATATTCCTTGAATATTCCATGGACGACTAGTTGGTTCCACTAACTAGGTTGACTGGTCAGCTTCACCGACTAGGTTGACAGGTCGGTTCCACTGACTACGTTGATTAGACTACTACCCTCATAGCTATAAAGAGGTGACCTCCCCAATCCATTGTACCAAATCAGATCTTCCAGTAGAGATCTTCAAGCTAGTAGCTCTTCACCTAGTATCTGCCTAGATCGTCATCTAAGCTCCACTATGGGAGTGCATGAGTGGACGGAGCCATCATCTGTACTACATCAGTATTAGATGGTCCCTCATGCAAAGTGATTGTTATTACATTCAACTTCCTTGAAGAAAGGCAAGATCGAAACGGGACATTAGATTAGCATTGAGTTGGTTCATCAGACTATAATAACAATAGTTCTCAGTCATAAGAACAAGAACTATTGTTATTACAATCTGATGAACCAACTCAATGCTAATCTAAGCTTGTGAAATAGATGGTCCCCCTTGCAAAGTCATTGTTATTATAACCTGATTCTGACTCAAATGCTAATTTGACCCTGTGAATTATCCTCTAGCCTTAACTATCATGCAGCTAACCTATCATATTCATCAATGTAATGTGTGGGGAATCTATCGGTACATGGGTCTTCAAAGATGGCATATATCTCACTGGATTACATCATTGAGCATGCCAAGATGGCTTGATTTGACAAATTAGAATACATGAAAAATTTTAGCTTGGAGAGTGAGGAAGGGGGCTTGGAGAGCATGGAAGGGTGTAGGAGAGAGATTTTCCTAGGTGCGGTGAATTTTTTCTCTACCCTTAAGGCATTTATACAACTAGACTCGCCGCCCTCCCACTCTTTTTCCCTTCATTTCTTATCTTAGTTTGTGTGAATCTTGGTGTACATGCAAATAACTTACTCTTTACCTAATAGTATGTAAATGCTAATTATCCCATTAGTATCTAAGTGCGAGTCAATTTTGACCGGCAAAAGCAAGCCGACCACTAGCACCAGATACTATTTTGAACGTACAAGGACTAACAAAACTTACAAATTTCTTTGTAGCTTTGTGTATCCTCTTTCTTATGCTTCTTGTCTTTCCCAAGACTCCACAGAATTTTAAGAATCTCGATTATGTGAATAGTACCAATGCGGCACTGGTTTATATATGATTAACAACACCGCTTGGTGTAGTGAAACATCGCTCGTCTTATACTTAACACAGAGTGGTATAATAGCTTACCCTATAGTGTCGTATTGATATACCAAGTGGTGTATGTATTTACCACACAGTATGTTAAATTACACGGTGCAACGAAACAGAAACTGAACAAAGAATAGAGAGTATACAGCAAACTAGAGATGAACAAAATTTTCCTTCAATACTAATGTAGTACAGATGATGACTTTGTCTACCCATGCACTCCCACAATGGAGCTTAGATGGTGATCTATACAGATATTAGGTGAAGAGCTACTAGCTAGAAGATCTCCGTTGGAAGATTTGATCTAGTACAATGGACTGGGGAGGTCGCCTCTTTATAGCTATGAGGGCAGTAGTTGGATCAACGTAGTCGATGGAACCGACCAGTCAACCTAGTCAGTGAAGTCGACCAATCAACCTAGTCGATGGAATTGACTAGTCATCCATGAAATATTCAAGGAATATTCCCTATACCATCGCCTCGGGGGCTTTAGCCCTTGAACCCCCACCAAGGGGGTTTCTGGCCCCCCTGGGAACACCCAACTAGGGGCCAACTGGCCCCCAAGCCCCAGCAAGAATAAGGGGCTCCCAAACAATCACCTTTCTACCATCAACGGTCTCATTGATAGACCTCATCTGGCATGCAAGTCAGGATCCATCCAGTGTCCCGGCCTCACACGTGGCTTCTTCTCATATGGGGGACTTACAACTTGAGTACCTTGTGTGGGGGTTAAAGGTCACTATGCCTTTACCCTGGTTATGTACAATACTCAAATGCATATATAAATGAATGAAAAAAGATAATTAGTGTATTTTGCACCCACAAAACTTGTGTGGCTCTCTGTTTTTCTCTCTCCCTCTTTCGTTCTTGCTTCTATTGAGAGCACTCTCAACTGGTATCAAAGCTCGGGTGATCTAGCTAAGCGTGCGTGAATGCCTAGAAGCTCAGTAGCTCTGTGGGAGGAAGGAGAAGCTCTGTGGGAAGCTTTGTGGGTGACTTTACTTGCATCCAAGTGTGCAGAGACCTTGGAGGGACCTTTGGAAAAGTCACTTTGGCTTTCCAAAGTGGTATTGAGAGCCTGTTAAGTGTTTTCAAAGAAAAAGTCATTTTTAAAGCTTTTCCCTGTTCCGTTCGATGACAGGACTCCGTATTGACTTGTAGAGGCAACTATTGCTTGCTTTTGGTGTCCACTTCACTTCAGGAGCTTGGAAACACCTTCATTCTTAAATCTGGGATCATTTCATTGGATTTCTGACTCACTGTGCCAGTTCCTACGTTTTTTTGCCTCGGTGTTGGAACTCAAGCTTGGAACAACCATTTGTAGATCTGTTAGTTCGGGTGGACTCAAGAGGTCCTAAAACTTCTATGTTGCTCATCATTCGCACTCCGGTGGAGTTTACAAACAGCTCTGTTTCCAAAAACGTTTTTCAGTCCGTGTCTTGGACCCAGTGATTGAGACCACGGTTTCCAAAACCATCTGTCCCATTGCGTTCCAGATGCCCAAAAACCCCTACCTATCAGTTCTTGCGCGATTTGGTGGAGTATTTTCAAAGTTATGTCTCTGTGTATTTGATTTCGTCTCTCTATTATGCATTTTTCATTCTAAGGTTTTGAGACCTTAGATTTATGCCACATGGCAGTGGGTAAGTATTGACTCCCATTTCTCACTCATCGGTTGGGATTTTGGAGTTCTGGCAGTAGAGAGATATTTGTAGATTTTTTTGCTGAGTCCGATTATGCAATGGCGCCCATGTTTTGAGGCATCTCAGGTTCTATTTTCAGTAGCGGTCTTTTCCGTGGGACCATGATTTCTTGATCATGCCTTATGCAGATCACTCTGGTTGTAGTTTGAGTCATGTGCGCTCATTCGTGGTGTGCATTGGGTTACAATGGATGATTTATAGGCCATTTGGATGCATTGTGATCCTTATTGGATGCACTGATAGGCCCATATTACCTTGTGGGATGCTATTTTTATGGATGCTTTGCACATGGATGCTATTTTATGCTGAGGGATAGCTTTGACACATTGTAGGTGATGCACTGATAGTGTTATGCTCTCTTGGATGAGATATTATTGATGCATATGCCCATGGATGGTTTTTATGCTTGAGCCATTGTAGTTGGCATTTTCTTTTGGGCCAGATTTGCTCATATGGATGCATAGTACATGCACATGAGTTAGCTGCATCTTTTGATGCTTTGAGCTTTGAGTTTTGGTGATATTTCAGTCTATTGTGTCATACACATTGGGGTGCACCTGGTATTTGGTGTGATTCTCTCATATAGGCACTAGCATTTGGGATTTTTCTTTATTTGCATCATGGAATCCTCTTCCATGTCTGAAAAGGAATTTTTCAACATTAAAAAGTTTGATGGGACAAACTTTTCTTTGTGGAAAGAACAGATAAGGGATGTGCTTATTCAAAAGAAGCAAATTAAACCCTTGGCAGGGATTGAAGCTAAGCCTGCAAATACGTCTGAGGATGATTGGAATGAGTTGGATGCATTAGCAAAGTCTACTATTAGACTTCATCTTGCAGAGTTAGTTTATTTCACAGTAGTAAATGAGTAGACTACGGAGGATTTGTGAAAGAAACTGTGTGCCACTTATGAGAAGGAAACTGCCTCTAATAAAGTTTACCTCATGAAGAGGTTGTTTGAGCTGTAGATGAAGGAAGGGTCTCCATTGCTTCTCACTTGAGTGAATTCAATATAATTTTCAGCTCAGAAGATGAATTTTGATGCGGAGACTAAGGCAATATTTCTCTTATGTTCATTGCCATCCTCATGGGATACCTTCCGTATAGCTGTCAGTAACTCTGCACCTAGTGGAGTACTGGAATTTGATGATGTTGTGGGTAGCTTGTTGGCCGAGGAGATTAGACGGAAGTCTATGGATAGCAACAAGCAGGATGCAGCCTTAAATGTGCAAAGGGGTAGATCACAATTCAGGGGAAAGTCCCAAGAAAGAGGGAAGTCTCGTAGCAAATCCAGGGCATGGAACATTGAGTGTTACCACTGTGGCAAGAAGGGCCATATGAAAAAGGATTGCTACAAGCTGAAAAGAGAGCAAAAGGATAAGAAAAAGAATGCAAATTGGGGTGCAAATCAAAAGGAAGAGAGTCCAAGGGAGGACAAAGGAAAAGTGAAGATCGAGGAGATCAATGCAGTCACACATGATAGTGACAATGACGTTCTCTTCATGTCTACTTTATCTGTAGAGTTGCTTACCACTTCAGATGATGCATATTCCTAGGATTGGATTTTGGATTCTAGTGCTTCATTCCATGTTACTCCCCATAGGGAATGGTTCTCCACTTATGATAGTGGAAAGATAGGTTGTGTGCATCTTGGAAATGACTATGCATGTGACATAGTGGGAGTAGGTGACATAAAGTTTTCTTTTGCAAATGGGTCTGCATTTATTTTGAAACATGTGAGACATGGGACCAAGAGTCTTATTTCAGTGGGTCAACTAGATGATGCTGGTTTTTCACACCACTTTTGGCTTTCAGAGTTGGAAAATTTAGAAGGGCTCTATGCTTTTGGCCAGGAGTGCCAAGTGTGGAACTTTATATCCCTTACATGTATCAGGGGTATTTGATCATGTTGTTGCAATAACCGAGCAGCCAAGCACTTCTTTGTGGCATTGCAGGTTGGGGCACATGAGCCAGAATGGAATGAAACTCTTATGCCATTTGGGTTATGTACCGCATTTGAGTTTCTCTGATTTTGAATTTTGTGAGCACTGTCTCTATGGGAAGTAGACTAAATCAGCCCATAAAAAAAGGGGAAAGAAAGAGTTTAAAAAGCTTGATTTGGTGCATTCAGACGTATGTGGTCCCATGCCTACACGGTCATTAGGCGGGGCTGAATACTATGTGACATTCATTGATGATGCAACTAGGAAAGTGTGGGCTTATGCTATAGCTTGGAAGAGTGATGTGTTCCAGGTATTTCAGAAATGGTTGGCCTTGGTTGAGAATCAGTCAGGTAGAACGCTTAAATGCCTACGAACTGACAATGGTGGAGAGTATCTCTCTCATGACTTTCAGCATTTCTGTGATACACGTGGGATTAAGAGGAAGCTCACATCCCCTCGTACTCCAGAGCAAAATCCAATTGCAGAAAATATGAACCATACCACTCAAGAAAGGTTGCAATGCATGATTTCCAATGCAAGTCTTTCTGGTAATTTTTGGGCTGAGGCAATGAAGACTGCAGTGCATGTGATCAATAGATCACCTAGTAAGAGTTTGGATGGTGGTATTTTTGAAGAGGCATGGAGTGGCAAGAAGCCCTCTTATTCTCATTTGCATATATTTGGGTGTAAGGCATATGCACATGTGCCAAAAGAGCTTCGAAAGAAGCTAGATCCTAAGCCTAGGAAATGCATCTTTCTCGATTATGGTGAAAGTGGAGAGATGGGCTATCGTCTTTGGGATCCAGAAGCAAAGAAGATCATACGCAACCATGATGTAGTCTTCAATGAGAAGAAGATGCATAAGGCACCCATGAGGGATGTTGAAATGAGGAGAATCACTTTCCAGGATGTGAATCCACCTGCATATGTTGATAGATAGCAAGCTGTCCATGCACCAAATGTGCAAGAAATGGTAGCAGCAAATACTCCCATAGGTATACAATTAAGGGTAGATGATGGATCATCTATTGGTGGAAATGATGAGCCAAATGTGGCTGATATGTAGGTGGGACAGCAAGCTGAAATGCCCTTGAGAAGATAATCTAGAGTGTCTAGACCACCTGATAGGTTTGTTCTATGGGTAGACTATGTGATGCTTACTGATTGCAGGGAGCCTTCTTGCTACAGAGAGGCTATGATGCGCAAGGATCAATGCAAGTGAGAGTATGCTATGCAATCAGAGATGAGTTCACTTATGAAGAATAAGACTTGGGACTTGGTTTCTTTGCCACATGGAAAGAAAGCATTGCCATGTAAATGGGTCTACAAAATGAAGGCCATAGGTGATGATGTGCCTAGGTACAAGGCCCGTTTGGTCGCTAAAGGGTTCAAGAAAGAGAAGGGTGTGGACTTTGATGAGATATTCTCTCTAGTTGTGAAGATGACCACACTTAGATGCATGCTTGGACTAGTGGCATCCGAGGATATGGAGCTTATGTAGATGGATGTCAAGGCAGCTTTCTTGCATGGGGATTTGCATGAGGAAGTTTACATGGTGCAGCCGAAAGGCTTTGAAGAAAAGGGCAAAGAGCATTTAGTTTGTAAGCTGAAGAAGAGTCTCTATGGTCTTAAGCAAGCATTCAGAGAATGGTATCAGAAGTTTGATGCTTTCATTCGGTCCCAGGTTTTTAGAAGGAGTGAAATTGATCACTGCCTCTACACTAAAAGGGCTAAGGATAATAGCCTGATAATCCTAGCACTATATGTGGATGATATGCTATTGGATAGCAAGAATACTTATGAGCTAGATGCATTAAAGGCCAAGTTGCATGAGGCCTTTGATATGAAGGATTTGGGACTTGTAGGTCATATTCTTGGTATGCGCATCACGCGTGATCGGAGTAGGAAACTCCTTTGGTTTTCACAGAAGGAGTATGTTACAAAAGTATTGCAGCATTTCAATATGGAGGGGGGGAAGGCAGTGAGTACTCCATTGCCTCCATATGTGAAACTGAGTCATACAGATAGTCCCAAATCAAATGAGGAGAGGGCCATGATGGCCAAGGTTCCTTATGCATTAGCAATTGGGAGTCTTATGTATGCTATGATAGCTACTAGACCAGACATTGCATTTGCAGTGGAAGTTGTTAGCCGATATATGGCTAATCTAGGAAAGAGGCATTGGGAGGCAGTTAAGTGCATCATGAGGTACATGAAGGGTACCAAGGAGAGGTGCATCTACTTTGGTAAAGGAGACATGCGTGTACTTGGGTATACAAATTTAGACTATGCAGGGCATGTGGATAGTAGGAGATCCACTTCTGGTTATGTGTTCACCTTTGCAGGTGGTGCAGTGTTGTGGATGTCTCGCGCATAGAAGTACATTGCTTTGTCTACCACAGAGGCTGAGTATGTTGCAGCCATAGAGGGTTTCAAGGAGGCTATATGGCTTGATCAGCTAGTGGGAGATTTGGGGTTTCATACAGGTGTATCGACATTGCATAGTGATTCCATGAGTGCTATTCAGCTAGCACGAAATTTGGTCTTTCATGTAAAGACCAAACACATTGAGGTCAGGTACCATTTCATCAGGGAGGTACTTGAGGACAAGCGCATAGAGCTTGTCAAGGTTCATACAGATGATAACCCTGCAGATATACTGACGAAGAGTCTACCTAGTCAGCAGTTTGAGTATTGTTGTGTATTGATGGGCATTGGATAGTATGCTCACTGGTTGTTCTCCCTTAAAGGCACATTGTCCTTTAAGTGGGAGGTTGTGGGGGTTAAAGGTCACTGTGCCTTTACCCCGGTTATGTACAATACTCAAATGCATATATAAATGAATGAAAAAAGAAGATTAGTGTGTTTTGCACCCACGAAAACTTGTGTGGCTCTCTGTTTCTCTCTCTCCCTCTTTCGTTCTTGCTTTCATTGAGTGCACTCTCACCTTGGACCACTAGTGGTTACCAAGACGGTGGGACATTGAGCATATCTAACACCCCCCCTCAATGTCCACCCATTGGTGAACTACCTTCTCGGCCCAATGCCGAGTCTCTGAAGATGACCCTAAAGTTAATCCTTCCCGAGTGCCTTGGTGAAGATATCTGCTGGATAGTAGACCAATTCCACTATCCTATAAGGAGCCAGGAGTTGAGAGAGTTATAGCCACTCTAGGAAAACAAATGCCTAAAAGTACAGACAACCAGGTAGATGATATAGTTGCACATCACCAATCCCAGCCTTGTGAATTCATGCTTGATGATATACTCACACTTCAAGCTAGTCAATCTATAGATGTGCCACCTCCAAGTAGTGGTGTGGCCTCATTGACATAGATGGCAAGCTACTTTATGAGGTATATGGAGAGTGGACAAGGCAGCAACGTGGCTCATTTGCAATGGCATGCACGTCTACAACAAAGATCTTTGGAAGAGTCATTTAAACAACAACATATAGAGAAATCACAACAAGACATTTTCGAGGCCATTTGTTGTCCATTTGTTGCATCGGTTACCCACTAAGCATGGTTCAAAATATGCATTAGAAAAGAGCCATGACATCTGTAGCAAGGACGGGTCCAAGACTTACATTGCCAAGTTATAATGTTTTCCGCAACAACTACTTGGATGCATACTATGAGAGGATGAAACAAGAGATGGAGCAACTAGTATACAATGGTATTGAGAGAATAGGATGCACCATTGTTAATGATGGATGGAAAAATGTCACCAAGAGAAATCTGATCAATATCATGGTCATGACATTTAAGGGAGAGGCTTTTTGTCAATCCATTGACACAAGTGGCAATGCCAAGATAGGTGAATACATTGCTGAACAATTAGAGGCTATAACTCTAGATGTGTTAGGGCTCGCATAATGTTGTTTAGATAATCACAGACAATGCAAAGAACTGTAGGAAAGCTGGAAGAATTATGAATAAAAAATATCCAACCATTTAGGCATCATCATGCTCTTGCCATTGCCTTGAAATTGTGCTTGAGGATTGGTATAAATTAGCAGAGACCCTGTGGTTCAAAGCCAATGTAGATGAAGGACAAAGATTGGTGTTGTACTTCCTCAACCATGAGAGATTATCGGGCATATTCAGAAACCACCAACCTGCTGAACATCCACTAGAGTTTTTGAAACCTGGCAAAACACGTTTTGGAACAAAGTATATAATGTTGGACCATTGCTCGAGCGACAAGGAGTTGTAACAGAGACATTATTTAGTGTAGAAGCTAACGAGTGGATAGCTGAGTCAACTTCACAAAATGCTCGTAAAACCTCATAAAAACAAATTCATAGAGATGAAGCAAATCACTCACAGTGTTGGCTTTTGGAAGAGAATAGCTGATGCAGTCGATGCAATGAGGTCAGTATGGTTTGCCATTTGAAAACTAGATGCAAAAGGTCCAAGTTTGGGGAGTGCTTACATGGCTTGGTGGACTACTGAGCGAGACCTATTGAAGGAAAATAGAATATCCACAAGTGACGGCGTTGGCTATAGTGCCGATCGTCGTGCTACCTTACAGAAGATGTTTCAAAAGCGATGGAATCATTCTCGCAATGAACTTCACTATGCTGGTCTGAATATGCTGCTCCTATTAGGGAATTATCCACTTTTTGAAATAGGGAAGGGTTGTTTGCATATACAAGAATACAAGACCTTGCAAAGGAAATTCCTGCATGGAGATGGTGGGAATAGTGTGGAGCATCGACACCTCATTTGCAAACATTGTCTTTGAAAGTGCTATCCCAACCTTGCAGCAATTCATTGAGTGAACAAAATTGGATTAATTGCAAGTTTATACATTCAATCACAAGAAATCGCTTAAAGATAGAGAAAGCAGAGAAAGTGATATATGTTTATGCAAATGGTAAAGTCTTGGATGATGTTAAGGGAGAGAGTAACGATGGAGATCTAGCCAAGTGGGTACACTGTGATCTCCCAGGCCCATTACATGATCCTCCCATTGTTAGACAAGTGCAAATCATAGCCAAAGCATGCTCTAGTGATGTTGAGGATGAGGATGAGGAGACTTTGTTATGTATAGAAATGCACAACCTTGACTCATTAAAAATTGTGCCATTTAAATTTTGTTGATTGACGTCATGCCAATTGGAAGTTATGTTAAAGCATTTAGATGGTATTACAAATGTTTTATTTCCATGTTCAAACTTGGAAATAAAACATGGTTACATTATGACTCATTAAAAATTGTGCCATTTAAATTTTGTTGATTGACGTCATGCCAATTGGAAGTTATGTTAAAGCATTTAGATGGTATTACAAATGTTTTATTTCCATGTTCAAACTTGGAAAGTACTATCAATTGCTTGCAACCTATATGTACTTGTGTAAGTGACGCTAGCTACTGCACTAGTGTGTGTGAAATACCAACATCCACCAAAAGAGCATGATGTTGTGGATGATAATGGTGCAGATAGATGCTTACTCATGAGAGAGAAGAATGTGGGAAAAGGAAATTTGGCATCCCACACCTATTTTAACTGGTAGATCATCCATGTTCACAATCATCCAACTACATTGGGAGGGGGCAAGACAATTGGATCATTTCTCTCTCTTGAGGTCTAGCAAGTTTGCATGGAGTACTCACATGTCGGAAGTTAGGACTAAAATGCTACAACAAGTTTAAAAGTTTTTGATGATTATGAAAGCAATTGAATTAACTGCAATCTTTAATTTGATATAATCACAAGGGACAGCATAGAATCCTGTGGCCCTATCAAAGCGATCTTGGTAGATTGGACAACATGGCCAGTCCATGATGAACTATAACTACGCGGGTATTGTGGACGGTTGGCGCATAGCGAGGCCAACAAAATCGCAGTTGATTGCCACGTCTATGCCTCCTTCTTTGATATGTTGCAAGGCGGCTTGTGCATCATACGCCTATTGAGAATAATTAGCTTCTATTAGGCACATCTCCATGTATGCATTACTGATACCAAGCCGTTGTTCGGTTTGAGATAATAGTGCATGCAATCGTTCATTTTCACTTTTCACACGCTCAAGTTCTTGTAGCACCGATTGATGCTCCATAATTGCAACTCTCAAAGTCGTGGTAGAAAACATGACGTCTCGCTTAGCACATGCTCCCTCTCCAACTTCCTCTTCGATATTCATGAAGAGGTCATTAGTCATCATCACCGAGGCTACACATCCAATAAGGTTACATACAAACTTATCAATTGATGTTGGAGTCGAATTCTCCCAAAAAACTCGAAGCAAATAGTCGACATGATATTTAAATATTATATTCACCTGACATTGGATTGTCAATGCATGCTAGAGGTTCTGCTACCACGGATCTAGCACTCATCACCAGGGATGTTTTTATCAAAGCTATGCTTATATATTAATATAAAATCTTGGCAAAAGTTTTCAAGATCATTTTTTTAGTTTCACACTATTACTAGAATGTAGTACTTTTTTATATATTTTCTTTTGAATTTTGAAGGGAAAAATATAAATCTTAGTGAAACTTTAAAATTTTTTGCATAAAAGTTTCAAATCCTAGCGAATGTTTCAAACATTTATTTTTATTAGGGCATACAAACTTTTGATGCAAATATTAAAGTTTGGCTTCTTAACAAAACTAACGTGAAAAAATCATCCATGGTTGTCACATGTGGTTGCTCGTGTACTCCAACATTTGAGAGAAAGTCCACTTCACAGCCAAGCACGAGCTTTGCGTATAGCATCTTCGCAAAGTAAAGGGGAATATTGGAGCGATCTTTCTCTACAAATATCATCTCCCATTCCTTGGTTTAGGACTAACTACGACCCCACTAAATATAACCTTCAGTAAATACCAAACAACCCCCATGCTTGTTTTAGTAAATCCCACAGTAATCCCAAACAAGGGAAAATATTAGTCCCAAACTGTATACTAATCCCAAACAAGGGAAAATGTTAATCCCAAACAACCACCATGCTTGTTTTAGTGACAATGACTATTTATGAGGGACCGTCTTATTCATAGGTTCAGATTAGCATTGAGCCAATATCAGACTATAATAACAATGATTGTGCACAAGGGACCATCTAATTCATAGGCTTAGATTAGCATTGAGCCAGAATTAGACTGTAAATAACAATGACTTTGCATGGGGGACCATCTATTTCACAAGCTTAGTTTAGCATTGAGTCGGTTCATCAGATTGTAATAACAGCAGTTCTCATTCTTATGACCGAGAACTATTGTTATTACAGTCTGATGAACTGACTCAATGCTAATCTGATGTCCTATTTTGATCTTGCCTTTCTTCAATGCAATTGACTATTAATAACAATGACTTTGCATGAGGGACCAGCTAATTCATAGGCTCAGATTAGCATGGAGTCTGAATCAGAGTGTAATAACAATGACTTTGCATAAGGGACCATCTTATTCACATGCTCAGATTAGCATTAAGCTAGAGTTAGACTATAAGAACATATCAAAATATTAGAATTTTAGAATTTCTAGTTATGATGGCCATTGAATTATTATGATATTGGCTCCGATGATCGAGAAAGTCTACCATGGCAACCATCTAATTGCACTTCATGGTTAGACAATGATGTACATGACCACCTATGCTAGCCTAGGCTACCAAAGCTGGGTGCATGTGCCACCACTCATCCCCCTTCATCCCATTGAATTATTATGATCTTGGCTCCGATGACCAAGAAATTCTCCCATGGCAACCATCTAATCACACGTCATGGCTAGACAATGATGTATGTGATCGCCTATGCTAGGCTAGGTTACCAGCAAAATCCAGTGGGTGGATTGTGTGCTCTTAGTAGCGATAGGCACCTAGAGTTGCACAAAATGACATACGAAATGAAGGGGAAAAGAGTGGGAGGGCGGAAAGTCTAGCTATATAAAGGCCTTAAGGGAAGAGAAACAATTCACCACACCCAAAAAAATGATTCTCCTATGCCCTTTCATGATCTCCAAACCCCCTTCCACCCTTGTGATGAATTTTTTGTTGCAACCTCGATGCCCCTTCTACATAACACTGCACAAGTAATGGGATCCATTGTTTGCCTTGGTTCTCCATCCTGCAACACTCCACCAGCCATAGCAATGACCAAGGGAGTTGCAGGATGGGGACAAAAGGGAAACGGGTCTTAAGGAGGGGATTGTAGAATGGATTTTAGATCCATCACATTAAATCTCACTCTCAATTATGAATGTCCTCATGTTGGAGACCCTTCCAGGCTTTTGTTTCAAGGTCTTGACCTATTTAAGTAGCCAAGGGTTTTCAACATCATGCCCTTCACCTGGTTAGTAAGCTTGATGGCAAACAAGCTGGTATGGGTGCTTCGTTTGGTGTCATGAAGAGGTGGAGACACAGCCTATAGTGGCAGAGAACCGGCTTCTACCTAAGCACACAAGGCCTTTTCTATGCCTATCCATTTCATTTTGACCACAGATGAGGGCTAGAAGATGTTTAGCATCTCTCATATCATCGTTGTTTTGTCATGTTGGGGGTCTATGGGTAGGGGAGAGGAGAACCCAACTTGGCAGCATATCATCGTTGTTCCGTCAGTCACTAAGAGAGAACTCAACTTGGTGGAGAGCCGCTCATAATTGAGCACAACGTTTGGCACTGGAGAGGAGAATTCAACCTATTGGTAAGCTCCAACACATTGAGAGCATCAGTGTGTTGGAGCTCACCACTAGATTGAGTTCTCCTTCCCACTATCAAAGGTTGTGCTCAATTATAAGAGCTCACCAGGTTGAGTTCTCTCTCCAAGCGCCTTGAAGGAAGTTGCTATAGAGAAGGTTATGTTCAATTACGAGGTGCTCATATTTTCACTTGCATATAAGGAGTTCCAGTCAAAAGTGTATGAAAGTACTAACTCTATGAGGTGCTTGTATTGTCCCCTACATAAGAGGCACTAGGTCAAAAGTTTAAGAAAGTGCTAATAGGGTCAAAAAGTGACACCAACAAGTCCCGACCACAGCGATGGTGTTGATAAGTACTAAAAGTGTTTAAAGAAGTATCACAAAGACAAAGTGCTTGCATCTTTGGACGTAATATCTTTTATTAAATGTTTGCTTCGGATGTAATTTCTTTGTTTCAATTTCGATGTAATACTATTATTGCAAAAACTATCGGATGTAATTTCTTTTGTTTCGATTTCAATGTAATACCATTATTCAAAAAACTATTGGTGCTTCTAATTCGGTAGTGAATGTGGCTCTAAAGAAGCACAAATGGCATATATTTTTGCCTCGTTTCTGCCCTCGTTTACATGTTACTGCAACCATAGGAATCGTTGCACAAGAAACTATCTAATGGGGATGGACTGCAAATTCACTGGCAACACCGAAAGGAGTTACACACATTCAAGAAAGTTTTAATAATACCATTGTTATGCAAACGAAGATTATTGCCTTTCAGCACGTGTTTTGCATGTTTGCCTTGGCTTGGCACAAATAGCATATATTTTTGCCTCATTTCTGCCCTCATTTACATTTTACTGCAACCATAGGGATTGTTGCACAAGAAACTATTGAATAAACTATTGTTACTGTAGTGAAAATGCTTCACAAATGTCCTCATCTAAGATTTACTGTAACCAATGCAACCAGTGCGATTTTTGCACAAGAAATTATTGCAAAAGGACTAAAATAGCTCTAAAATAAGACTGCATTTTCCTTATCTTGGAATGAGCTTGGAACTAAAATAGAACTAAACTAGCTCCAAGAACCAATAGAAATGGTTGCACAAGGACTAGTAGGACTAAAATAGCTTCAAAATAGGAGTATATTTTCCTTGGTTTAGAACTATAATAACTCCAATAACCATCATGGTGGTTGTAAGGAAACTATCATAAATTGCAATCAAATAGCTCCAAGAACCAGTGTGGTGGTTGAGAAATTGTTGCACAAGGACTAATAGGACTAAAATAGCTCTGAAATAAGACTATATTTTCCTTGGTTTAGAACGAAAATAGCTCCAACAACCAACATGGTGGTTGCAGATATGGACCTTGAGGGGTCCCCTTTAGAGAGATTGACTTGCCATGGTGGTCTCTCCATGCCAACATCATTGCTCGAACCAGCATGGTGGTCAGTGCAACAAAAGATTGTTTTACACAGTGACAGATGGCAAAGCTGTGCAATCACAGGTGGCAAGGCACAAGTTTGTGATGTAGTCAGGCCAACATGGTGGTCACCCCATGCCAACATGGTGGTCGTTCCATGCCAACATCATTGCTCAAACCAGCACGGTGGTTAGTGCAACAAAAGATTGTGTTGCGTAGTGACAGATGTCAAAGTTGCATAGTGACAGGTGGCAAGGCAAAAGCTACGTGATGTAGTCAGGCCAAAGACTCGCTGAGTATGTTGAACAAATGAGGGAAAAGCAATAGTTTCTATGCTCATGAGTAAATGCATGTAGTGCCATGTGTCAAACTCTACACTGTTGACAAGGAAAAGATTGTGTCTCACTATTACACCAGAGCGGCAATCATGATGCCAAAAAAACCTTTCAACGAGAGTGTGAGTCCGCCCCAGATTCAAATCTCACACACCAATGCATCACATTGTCTCCCCAAAATGGCCCCAAAAAGAGTTTTGCAATTGGCTATGCCCAAGCAAATGTTGACCAGACATGATACTTACATATTTGATCTAGATCCATTGATCTAGATCCAAGCAATGAACATGAAAGAGAGGATCTTTTAAGAGATGGAGAGAAAGTAGAAGCACACCCCATGAGTCTTGAGGAGGAACAATTAAGGGCTAAAGCAAATACATGTTATGCATAGGATCCAACTGAGTCCTCTCTCACAACAATTCTTCTCATATTTAATTTATAGGCTACAAGTTTATACATGGTCTGACATATGTCACATGTATTTTCTGGTAAGGATCTTTGTTGTATTGTAATAAGAGATTTGTTTAAACATAACATGACTCAAGAATTTTTGCATACATTGATTCATACATTGCTTTCAAATGGTAACATGGTCCTAGGGCCAAGAAAGAGGAAAGACAAGTCTCGTAGCATTGGGTGTGGACTAAATATATATGGTATAGGCAAGATACACAAGTTGATAAGATACCAAAGAAGGTACTTGGGACATATCCCTATTATAATTAGGACAAAACACATGTTTTATTGTGCTTCCTTGGCCCAAATTATGTATTTTATGCTCATAGTCACTCAATTGATGGCATATGAAGAATCTTAGCTGTTGCTAATGGTAAAGCATCATGCCACATAAGGAGCAAATAGCTAGAGTTTAGAGATGAGCCCCATCATTTACTTCTCATATCTCTTTCAGATTGTTTATGGATGGGGTTAATCCCTTTGGATTGCAATCCAAACCTTGGGCTACATGGCCAATGATATTCGTAAGCTATAATATTCCTCCATGGATTACTATAAAGAAAGGACATCTCTTGCTGGCCCTTATAGTTCTAGGCAAGCATAATGTGTAGCATGGATGTGTATCTTGCACCATTAGTGGATGAGATTCAATCTCTAAGGAATGGAACTCAAGTGTATGATATATCACGACCCTTAGGTAAAAGAGACCTAATATAAGAGGGATTTTTTTGTGGACCATGCCTGACTATCCTAGGTTACATGATTGTGCAAGTCTAATAGTGCAAAGATATTGTCTTTGTCCATTTTGTGGAGATAGTTTCAAGAATTTTGCCTCTATGCATCTTGGATAAGTGAAGTATGAAAACCATCAAAAGCATATTTCTATGGAAGATCATCCCTACCATATCCATGCTTCAAAGGGGATCCTGATATGAGACAAGCACCTTCAATAAAGCATGCAAGGGATTTTTTGGTGGAATGGCATGATCATAAGACACCACATCTCCACATTTTCTATTTTCTACACCCCTCATTATTGAAACATTTAAATGCTAGCTATCATTTGGACTCAACGCACATATTCAAAAATATATCTAAAAGCCTTTGTAAGCATATGATAGGAGACAAAGACAATTGGAATAAAGAGGCTTATGTGACCATGTGAGGTGAATGGGAAGGTGAAGTTGCTAAAGAACTGTGGATATTTACTCTAGCTGAAGATAGATATATCAAAAGTGTAATTGCAAGCATGGAATCCCCAAATAGGTACATGCATTCTTTTGAAGGGTGATTTTACCACTAACTGGAAGGCTAATTGGTTTAAACTCACACAATTGGTACAAGATGCTACATATACTTAGAATATATTTGATGTGTTTCATATTTTCATGTCATAAGTACTTACAAACAATATCCATTGCACCTATACACTGGGGGTCACTCTTCATGAAGCCCATACGGCATGTATGAGAAAACATGTATTAAAAGCACCCCTATTCTTGCAACTTTACATTTTCTCATGTCATTGATTAACCCCGTCTTGCATGTATACAGTTTTCAATATTAAATTTAGATGCCCCTCCATAGATATAAACATAAAGAATACACTAAGTTGCTATTTCTTAAATCCCCTCATGTATGTAACATCATGTATGTCCCCCTATCGGAGGATATTTTAGGTGAACATCATAAAAGGAGATTGCAAAGTAATCAATCAAGCATGGATGATTTTTTTAAGTTAGTTTCATTAAGAAGCTAAAATTTTATATCAGCGTTGAAATTTTGTATGCCCTGATAAAAATAAATGTTTGAAATATTCGCCAAGATTTGAAACTTTTATGTTAAAAAATTTAAAGTTTCGCCAAGATTTACATTTTTTCCTTCAAAATTTACAAGAAAATCTATAAAAAAGTACTACATTCAACTAATTTTGTGAGACTAAAAAGATCATCTTGAAAACTTTTGCCAAGATTTTATATTAATGTATTAGCATAGCTTCGATAAAAACATCCTTGCAATCAAGCCAATGAGAATTTAGGCCATTGAAGTAGGACATTTGATTGAGAAAGAATTTCCAACAAGCATTCTGGATATTTAACTACATCTTATTGTCCATCTAGTATATCAATGGGTATAGGCAAGAATTATGTAGATGTACCATGTCCATTATCAGACTAAAAGTATAGCTAGACTTGTGTTGCAATAAAAAGGGATGTAAAATATTAGACAACCATAGTCACATGTAATTATAATCTATTTGATGTGTTTCATATTTTCATGCGATAAGTACTTACAAATAATATCCATGATTGCACCTATTCAAGGGGGGGGTGGGGGGGGGGTGCCTTTCACCCTTCATAAACCCATATAGCACGTGCAAGAGAGCATGTATTAAAAATACCCCTATTCTTATGTATTTACAATTTCTCATGTAATTGATTAACCCTCAATTGCATATAATATACATTTTTCATTTATAAAATTTGAGTGTCCCTCCAAACTCTACACATAAAAAATGATAAAAATTTATGCTAAGTTGCTATTTTTTAAATCCCCTCATGTATGTAAGTCCCCCTATCTAAGGATATTATGGCCATTGAAGCAGTATACTTGATTGAGAAAGAATTTCCAACAATAATTATAGATATTCAATGTCCATCTAGTGGATCAAGAAATGTGTAGAATGCACCATGTCCATAATGAGACTAATATCAATCTAGAATGCAAGATGATTGGATTTGTCACACAAGTCAAAATCACACTTGAGAATAACTGAAGCAAAAGGCTACTAGTGTATTATCCAATGTGACTAGGTGTAAGCATAGAAAACTTTAATGTAATACCATAGTTATTTATCACACACATTGATGTGTACCCTTAGTGCCCAATGTGCATTATCATAGAGAAAAAGGCACCTTCTTATTCATTCTCTCTCAATGAAGAATGTCACTATGATCTTCTAATTGTGTTGGAGGATAGATACCTGATAGATATGTCAAACTTGTAATTATGAACATCAAAACCCGAAACAACATACATGCATTCTTTTGAAGGGTGCTTTTACCCCCCTGATGGAAGGCTAGTGGTCTAAAGTCACATAATTGGCACAAGATGTTGCATGTACTTATAAACTATTTGATGTGTTTCATATTTTCATGCCATAAGTATTGACAAATAATATCCATTGCACCTATACATGGGGGGGTTCGTCTTCATAAGCCCCATATAGAATATGTGAGCAATCATGTATTAAAAATACCCCTATTCTTGCATTTTTTTACATTTTCTCATGTAATTAATTCATGCCCTCTTGCATGTACATATATTTTTAATCTTAAAATTTAGATGCCCCTTTATAAATCTACACTTATAAGCTGCATTAATTTACTATTTTAAAAAGCCCCTCATGTATATAAATACCATGCTAGCCTCTATACCTTCCCCCATCCTCTATCTGAGGATAGATTAGGTGGATATCATCAAACAAGATTGCAAAGCAATAAGTCAAACCAATGAGAATTTAGGCCATTAAAGTGGTATACTTGATTGTGAAAGAATTTCCAAAAAAGGATTCTAGATATTCAACTACATCTAGTTGTGCATCTATTGGATCAACGAGCATATGCAAGAAGTGTGTAGAATGCACCATATCTGTTATGAGACTATTAGTATAACCATAACTATGTTGTAATAAGAAGGGGTGTAAAATATTGATAACCACAATTATTATGAGTTCTGATGAATAAATAAAACCATAAAAAATGCATCTACCAATCTATGATGTGAATTAACAAACAATATTACACCATTGATTGGGGAAAAGAATAAAATAAGGTTTTAATGCTATTCAAAAGAAATCATCATTTCACCTACATGATATTATCTATATAGAATACAAAATAATTGATTACTTTGGTACAAATTTCAAAATCACAACTAGAGAATAACTGAAGTGAAAGGCTACTAGTGGTCTGTAATGTTATCCAAAGTGACTAGGTGGTCTATAATGTTATCCAAAGTGACTAGGTGTAAGCATAAAAAACTTTGTAATTCCATTACTTATCACACACATTGATGTGTACCCTGAGTGTGCAATGTGTTAACATAGAGAAAAAGGAACCTTCTTATTCATTCACTTTCAATGAAGAATGTCACTATCTTCTAATTGTAGCTCTACCATGTAGACCATGCTCTCTATGATACTTAGCAATCCATTTTTAATTGTTGATTTAAACAAGAACATTTGTTTTCATAGAAAAAAGAATCCAATAACATCTAATAAATCAAAGAATAGAATCAAAATCATGCAAGCGGATGCGCTTGACAGTGTTTAGACACTTATTGAGGTGTTATATGATGCTACCTCAATGATATCACAAGGTGCCTAGTCTTTAAAATTTCAAAAACATATGTATCTCTATTGTATACATATGCATAAGGAATCTAAAAATATATGCTACAATAATGCAAAAGGTATAGAGCTACAAAGATTTAAAAAAGTATCCCTCTATCAGTCATTATCTAGTTAACAATGTTCTTGTCACTTCCAGCACCCATGATATGAGCTTCTTGATTTCTAAAATGGAAGACCCTAGATCAGCGTGTGTAACAAAATAACCCCATTCTCTATAAGAACCACAAAGCTCAAAGAGCATGCAAACATTATTCGTCTTATTGCTCCTATTTCATGAATGCATTATCTAATCAGCATGCCATGCACCATGATTTACTTGAGAGCAACTCTAGAAACAATAAGATCATGATGAGTAATTGTGAGAATGCATTTAAGTAGATGGTAATAGGCTTCTATTTTGTTTGACCTTATGATGTATTAAGGGCTTAGGTTTCTCTTTTTCACACACACATCCCTCATTCTTGTTATATGTTTTCTTATCTTGTTTAATGAATAGGTAGTCTGCCCCTACATCATACTAGAATCTTATCCTTTCAATTACATAGCCTCCTTTACCCACAACATTGGTGACTATAATCTCTATAATGTTTTTGAGAAGATGCTATACTTGGCAGCCCCATAAACTAGGCTCTCTTTGAAATCATGAAGCGAACTTTTCACATCCTTTATTTGAAAATTTTGTAGTTGCTTTGGAACCATATATTACGATTGTTCCATCATTTGATACTTTGTCCTAATAAGTTGCTGCACCTCCAAGTTTTTTTCCCTTCATAGTAGATTACAATTTATAACTTGCATGAGATGTCCTTAACAAGTAGTTATCAATGTCAGCATCCTATTCAATTTTTATTAACATAATGCAATATCATATAACAACTTAGTATCCTTGAGCATGGAACCAACCTAGAATTATTTTACCTTTCCAAGCATTCAAGAGTACAAAAGTGACTTTCATGGGAGTTTGAAAGAGAAGAGGTGGAAATGCACATTTGTCCTAAAAGATATAGCAATGGATTATTAGTGATCTTTTTTACTAATAATATTTTTTGGCAAGGATATTGTTTATTTTCATGGAAATTCATTTTCCTTTGAGGAGGCAAGTTCTTTCATAGCATAATATATGGCTTAATATCAATATTCAAATTTTATCCTCTTTAAATGGATTGTTTTATAATCAAACAATAGACCAAAGAAAAGTTCACCTTAATATTGGAAGTAAGGGTTATAAGTGGAAGGCCATCCCAGTATGTTCCAATATTACCCAACTGACATAGGTGCGGTGAATCCCATTAATTAACATATTTTATAAAGCAATCAATATTGAAAACATAGTGCACAAGTCCTAATATAGTGGTAAAGAAGGTGCTTTTAGATGCAAAGGAGGAAGCAAAAGATTCTTTAGATGAGTTGGGCTATTGCAAGGCAATTTTTGTAGGATAATCTCCATATATAGCGATTTGAAACACAACTTAATTAGTTTTGAAAAAACCTAAAAACAATGGAAATTCACAAAAGAAGCTCCACTCCTCAAATATAATACTCCCTCTAGGGAGAGAGTGCTAATAAAGCTAAGCATGAATGATACAAAGAGTAACTCCTTTATTAATTAGCAAAAGTACCCCAAAAATGTATACACAAGCCTAAGCTAGAGTTTTGGAAGCCATTTTATACAAAGACAAAAATAAAGAGAGAAAGACCTTCGGGAAAGCAAGAATGACATAACATGAGAATGTAGGAGTCATATAAATGAAGCTCATGTATACACCCATGCATTCTCTCCCCGTGAGAAAGCAGATTTATACTCGATTTCGCGCGCGCGTGTAGGGGTTTGTGGCGATAATTTTCAGTACTTATCTCATGCGGATGACAAATTGAATCTTTTCATCGCGGAATGATCAAGCATCGCAAGAACTAGTAAGCTACTCCTATCTAGTAGATGCTTTCACTGACCTGATATGACAAACAATAATCGGCGACAAAACAGGTGGGTAGATTGTGTATCGTAAAGATCGAATACCCACAGTCCCTTTTGTAGGATAAGGTCTTGAATGACACGGATGGAGAATATCGGCATCTCCTTTTGGTAATTGTCACCAACAGAAAGCGTAGAATATAGTTTAACACGTTGCTTGAAAATGGTGGACCTGACGAATTGGACGTGTTGAGGAATCTTAAGGCAGATCTAATTGTGATCATGAATCCGTTATCAAAGAATAAAATCAGCCATGAACAGTGGTTTATGCAGCCTATCAATCAGCAGCGGAGATGCTCGTCAATAAGTTCAAATCGATATTCGACACCGGCTATGAATGTCTAAAGTACTGTGCGGATTCAGGTGCACTATCTCGCATGATCAATGGCCTCAAGCAGACGTCCGAGTCAACTATTCCACACATTTAGGCTAGGTACGTTGTTTCTGGTCGACTCGTTACTACTCGTGATTTGCAGGATTAAGAACTCGTAGTTAGCATTTAGCAGTCCGTCCGTCGAAAAACTCCTGCGTGCTCTTCTTGATTCTCAATAAGTGGCTTCGAATTTTCGTGTACGATACATAATAATGGAATGGAATGCTTCCTCAAAATTTCTGGAGTATGTAACCTATACCCAGACTTCACAGTCTGAAAATGATCAATTCCAACTGTTTAAAAAAGTCCTACGCACGTAACACACTAGATTCTGGAGCTCCGTACGATTAAACCGATAAACCCAGTTGCTCTTTTAAAAGAACCACCAAGAATCTCCCTATCTTTCGCTACTTAGCAATATACTTGATATTCCACTCCCCTGGATTTCGTCCTATAACCTTCATTATAAGCACGAGACGAGGTCCTATACTACAAGCTCAGATTTCCTCAAGAGATCTCGTGGTCTTTAAGCTTATGGCTTTGGAGCTTCGAAGAGGTGCGTGCCTCGTCAGCTAGGGCACCGAATAAGGTTCCTAAGACCCACTAATTGAGCAGGAACTTCCTCTTTAAAGATATTTCTCCAACGGGAGCGGGGATTCAGATTCCACTCTGGTGAACCAGACTGTGAATAGCCTCAATGTCCTGCTATAAAAGTGCAATGGCAGCTCTTTCTAGACACTTACCAGCCTCACGTCTTTAAGCGGAGATTGCAAAGGCACGTTAGAAATACCTAAGACGCGCTCACGATCTCCTTTCCAATCATCCCGATGGGTCACAAAACATTTGCCTTCGAGGTAGAATTGAGGGTGTCTGCAAAACGGATGTGGTATGCGTGGGTGAAACATGCACACCATTTCTTACCGAGAATATTTCCTGAGCATATTCAAAGTATTCAATACACAGAAGGAAGTAAATGTGAAAGCGGTAGCACGAGGCATATTAAGTTTGGAAAGAGTAAGCGCTTTGTTTCCTAGTTGGTTTTCGCATAACTGAATCTATCCAGCGCTGAAAATTTTCTAATTAACGATTAAATTGGAAGTTTCTCCTGGTTTCTTCAGGCTGTCATCCCTTCACGTACGTAAAAGAAAGATTGGAGGAAGTTGATCACGCAAACTATTTTGCTTCCACGAAAGTCATAGAGGGCGGAGTGTTGGGGAAGCTCTTCAGTCATCATCTAAATGCTTTCCAATTTGTTCCCGAGCCTAGTCACGCGGAGTCTTGCTGTCTGAAGTGGTACATGGAGTACGATTGCATAGGAGTCCATTCGTTTCACGAGACCTACAAGGAGGAGACTATCCGGACCATCAAATTGGTCGAAGAATATCTTACGAATCATGAGGATTACACTTGTGGGTGCGACTGTCCATGACATATATGGCTGGCACAATTTCAGCGTGAAAGGAGTATTGTTGTAAGGCATGTAGCTGCGATAGGAACATAGATACAAAACGTCTCTTGTGCAGGGCTAACGGCATACATGTTACCCATCCATTCTTATATACTGTTGTCGATGCTTATGACGTGGTCCAGCATCAATTATCTTGTAGCCTGCAGTTTAAACACTTGGAATTACTGCGTCTTTGTCTGCAATGCAACTGTGTCTCTTCCAGAAATCTCTCGATGATGAAATAGATACTTGCATAAAAGGCCTGTCTCTATGCTTCGACAAAACAAGTTAGCTTCTTGTTGTTATTCTTCCTCTTGCTCTTTCTCTTTCTGTTTCTCTCATCTACCAGCTGCACACTGCCCATTCAAAAATGCGAAACAAGAATGCTCCTTTCAAAACTGCACGATTCTGTTGAAAAATACCTTTTAGAAGCCTTCACGGCGACAGGATTGATTGCCATAACATTTCAGAACGTGGAAATATCGGGTGTGCGCGCGCTTCATTTCAAACAGACTCAGTGCATGAATGACTGGTTCGGTCGGACTTAGGCCTCACCCTTCCCTACCTAAACGCCCATGGCCACGTCTTTAATCGTGTTAAGACAACACGATTCGAGAAGGAGCACTAGAAAACATTTTCTAGTCGTTGATTCCATGGATAATTTGAATAACATAGCATCTCAGCATCAAAAGTCGTTGATTGCATGGATAATTTGAATATCATAGCATCCCAGCCTCCAATTATTCGACGTAAAAGCTCACATGCTTACGTCTTAGGTGTACAATTATTTGCTCATTGGAAAATGTGCCAACAAAGCCAAACAAATGAATGTGCACAGTGCATAGGCATCATACTAGGTGCTTTCAATATCAAGGATAGTATTGATTATGGAGTATGAGGGAAGCCACAAAGCAATTCTTTAAAAAACTAAAAGAGAAAATTAATAACACAAGCAATTTGGAGAGCATTTAAAGCTGATAGCCATATGAGTAAGGCATTAATTCAAAAAATATGACTATGATAACATCAAAATTGGCATTGTGAAGTACATGCATTAAACAAGGTGGCAATCCCACCAAGGCCTTGCTTAGATATATGTCAAGATTTTTTTTTTGTTGGTTGATCATGAAATGGGAACTTTGATTTTGCTTGCTTTTTAATGTGTCTCACGTTTTTGTTTATTTACTTGTTTGGGAACTTCCATTTTGCTAGCTTTTTGATTTGTGCACATTTTGTTTATGTTCTTGTTTGAGACATCATATGAATTTCTTGTTTTTTTCTTATTTTTAAGTGTATATGTATGAGATTGGGTGGTCAGTCCAATATGTGAAAGCTATACTCGCTACTTTGTCGAGGTTACGGATTGGTCAATGGCATAGATGGAATATTCATGACATCATCCACTTACATGCACAATCAAATAGTTTGGAAACTCTTCCCTCAACAAAACATTGGAATGCAAACTAGAAAGAACAACAAACAAGCATATAATATAAACATACAAAAAGAGTGGACACCAATACATAGAGTAACAAAAGAAGTGCAAATAGGACTGTCAAAAGAAAGCATCCTCACACTTGACCAATTCCAATTCAACCAGCAACAGCAAGAACAATCCATAGAGCTCAAGAACTAACATTATAAAAACTTGCTTTCTCCCAAAAAGGATTACGTGCACATGGATTAGCATATACAACAATGTCACAAGTTAAAGTAATAGAGAACCTCTACTTGCTTGAACCATTGCAATCGGATAACTTCAATGTAGACATCGACTTCAAGATGGAAATGAAACGCTTCAATCGTCACGCATCATGGAAAACAATGGCATAATCAATAATAGAAAAGAAGGGAATAAACACAATTCTGATTCAATCTTTGAACACAATATCCCTACCAAAATACGAAGAAGATGTTAAGGGAACAAACCATCTTATGAATTCACATATCATTTGCTTACAAGAAACAAGAACCAGATAGCCAAGCACATATTCATTCACTTTGAACTTCCATGCAATAACAAATTACTCACACTCAGGATCATGCACACATCACAATTACAAATGTACAAAGTTTTAATGATGAATTACAAGCATTATCATAGAAACACAAAATGACACAACATCTCCAATGTGTACAAACCACCATCTACAAAATACAGCAATTTCTTATCGTACCTTTAGAGCCTGTTTACAAATTACTTTCGTAGCATAAATTCTCCAACCATTTTGATAGGGGATTTCAACATTGACATGATGCACAAAATAGCACAAGAATGAAAAATTGAAAATATGATGCGCTACTTTAACTTCAACTTGGAATTGAATGAACCTACAACTATTTACACATCCCAATTAAACCACATATTGGTTTATATTACCAAAACATAGCTCAACCAACATGCCTTCTTTTATTTCTATTATTGTGTGGAGTCCGTTCATAACCTTTGAATCTTCCAATAGTTTAGTTCTTGTGCATATAGTCTCGAAGAGAAGTGATCTATTTCTTTGAAGATGTGCTTTGTGCCTAACAAATAAGTCCAAAACTCTTTTATTGTATTTATTTGTCAGAGAGTTGGTGGAGTATAGGTGCAGGAAAGTGTGATCACTTGGCACAGGTCAGTAGCACATCTAGTTAATGTCATGTACTTGTGCTTGTATGTGTGTATAATTTCTAAAGGAATTCAATACACATACGAAAACATTGTTACTTTGCCTCATTGTTGTCTTGAGTTCATAGCATTTTGGTTTTGTATGCCAATGAGTGTTGGCTGAGGTTCCTAGTTCATCTTCCTTCTTTTTGAATACCCAGGAGTCCTTCATAGGCTTGGATTCATAAAAGTCACCACAACTTATGACATCTATGTATCCAAAGTATTCTAAGGTCTACGAAGTCGAGCTATTTTCCCCACTAACGAGATATCATTGAAGATATCAGTTGAACTTGTTCATATAAGGAGGAAAGGGTGTCCAGTTTATCTCTAGGAAGGGATGTTAGGTTTTTGGTATGTGTTGGCAAGCATAATGCGGAGTGGATGGTGTTGCCATTGATGTTGCATGATGCTTTCCTTGTATATGCAAGCATTATCTTAGTTTTGGCAAGTCATGCTTAATATTGGGAGTGTATTGGTTGGAATGATGTAGCAGTCCTTGCACTACTAGAAGGAGTAAATAGGTTTTCCTTGACTTGCTCCTCCCATTAAGAATAAATGTGTTTTGGCGGTAGGGCTTAAACTTTTGCATATCATGACATCATCAAAGAGTTGCCTTTGCCCCTCGTTCAATTACCTCAACTTCTAAAAGTATTCATTGTTATCTATCAATATTTGTTTCTTTACACCTATCACAAAATGATCATTTCTTGGTTGCTTTCGCAATGAAGTCATGTCGAGTCCAATGTCATAATGATCTTCAGCATTAATTTGCTTTCCTCCATAGAGGTTGAAGTTATTATCTTCATTTGGTCTTGGATCATTTAATAAGTCTTCATTTTGAGCATTTTCAGTGTATTAATAATTGTAATTGTTTTTGTTTTCTTCTATAGTTGATATTCTCACATAGGATGCATTTTCTCAACTTTCTTATAGTATCAATTCGTGGTTTTCATCATCCTTCAATGGGTAATATAGTAGTAGTTGCTCACAGCGTGGTAAAAATTGTTTGGATCCTTGAATTTATTAAACTTAACGAACATAATTTTTGCAATTCTAATTTTTGTGGTCATACTGTGCGATAAATGTGGTTAAGCATATGTTATCTATACCTCTTCTTTTAATGTATTTGTCAATTATTGAATCATATGATATTTATGTTGAGTCATTTGGGAGGCTCTGCAGTTTGTCCTTCCTCTTGAGTAGAATAGCTCTATTTTGTCTTTCGTTTGTGTTGATGAACTGGAAGTCTCTTGTGGATCTATGTAGCAGCAAAGATAATGTAATGAAAGAAGCAAGTTGCACACTCATTTATTGAGAGTGCAGGAAAGCATTGCTCATTTTGCACATTCGTTCTTGAGTGGAAGGGCTTTCTCGCATGCATGTTCTCATAGTTTGTTTTAGTGTTTGTGTTATGTTGTCGTCCATTTTGGTAATGTAAGGTGTGCAATATAAGGTTGCTACATTGGATCTATGATGAATTGTATGTCCATATTTGATTGCCATAAATATATGATTTTCTTATTGAATGCATACATGAATATGTCTTTGGGGCCTCTTTTAAGAAACAATGTTGGCTTTGTGATATGTGATTGTAATGATAGCAGATATGAATCCAAGTCCATTTCCAAGTGTTCGAGTGAGTTGTTGAAGGGCATTGATGTGTATGATTGCAAGTTTTTAAGCTATTCTTCAATTTTTCTATGTATTTGTTGATACTTTTCTTTGTCTTCACCTTGTATAGGGGTAAGAATCATTGTTTCATGTAGTGGTGGTTTTGGGTAGTTAAATCGACAAATCTTCTTCTTCTTTTTCATGCATGTTGTTGTATGCTTATAATGTGTTTGAGTTTCTTTTATATTGTCATTCAAGAATCTTTTATCACATGTAATGTGTTCATTTATGAAGGATAGCACTTCCTACATGTTATCCTGTTTGTATGTGGGTGCACTTTTGACCCATATGATACCATGTTCATGTTGGATTCCTCTATTTTGGAATTCAGTCACAAAAAGATAATCGACTACATTTCTAATTAACGTTTAAGGTTGAATCTTTTAGTATTAGAGATAACATGTGTTGTAGCTTGTGGACGTAATATCTAGCACACAATGTTGGATTCTGTTGAGAGGAGAGAGACGGGGACGAGCATTTTCTGAGCAAAATCTTCTGACCGTTCGAGTGAAGGAAAAAAAAAGCTTGGCAAAAATCGATCAGAAGAAAACATAGTTTCACTTAGAAATATGCAAAGTATTATAGCAATGCCTATTTTATATAAAAATATTTAGGTGAATCTTTAGGAATGATGAGAGCATAATGGGATGGCTTTTGAAGAAACCCACATGTAGAGTAGACTTCTCTATGAAAATTCCCTTATGATCCTTCTTACAACTTTTACTTAATAGGGGATGACATTGAAAACCCTCTCTCAACCTATCTTCATGAAAGGGTTTCTTCAAAGAAAACTCATTGAAGCAAGCCATCCAGGTAGTTTCGCCAGTGAAACCCCTTTGAAGCGGGTCTCCCAAGGTACTTTTAAAAGTGACATAACTTTCATATCCAATGTCCAAATATAGTCATTCAACCACTCAAATTGATCGGAACACCCCATTTGAGCACATCTATGGAGTTATATCTTGCATATATAATATTAAATATTACATGTATTTTATAAGAGTGATATATAAGCTTGTCAATTTGGAAAACAGGCAAGGAAACCATTTCCTAAACATGTTAAAGAGAGTAAGAAGGCATTGGAATTAATCCACTCTGATGTGTGTGAAAAAATATGAAGAGGGGAGAGGAGAAGAGTGGAGATGAGGAGAGAGGGCACAGCTAGAGAGCACACCACAAATGACTAACTGTACACTAGAATTAGTTGAAAAAATAGAATATATACAAACCCTTTTAGGGTTAGGGTTAGGGGATCTAACCCTTTCCTTTATAGCACTCTATAAGGTTAGTGCTATGCACATATGATCACGTGATGGTGCTATGCACACATGATCACATGATGTTGAGCGTGAACTCTCAACACCTTCCCTCAAGATCAACATCATGAAGTAGGCCTTCCCTCAAGATGATGATTCTGGGGAATCTAAGAAGGACTGAGCATTACATTCCATCACACCCCTTTAATGGGAATGTCCTTCCTCTGCATCAAACCAAGAGCTAGTCGGTGTTTCTCGAATAGCTCTTTACCGAGTGGTTTGGTAAAGATGTCTGCAACATTTTCTTTGCTATCACAATGCTGTAGTGTGATGTCACCAAGTAACACTCTTTCTCTGATGAAGTGCTCTCTGACATCAATGTGCTTTGTTCTGGAGTGATATACTGGATTTTTGGCCAATGCTTGAGCCAATTGATTATCACAGTATATTGTTGTTGGCTTTGACTCATCAAAGTAATCTGTTTCCTGACAATAGTCTTTTGAGCCATATAGCCTCACATGCACCTGTAGTGAGTGCTCTATATTCTACTTCAGTCGAAGACAAAGAAACAGTTGGTTGTTTGTTTGACAACCATGATATAGCACCTTGACCAAGGAAAAATGCATATCCCTGTGTCGATCTCCTGGTCTCATGATCTCCAGCATAGTCACTATCACAGTATCCATGCAACCGTGGATGACTTCCTCTGTATTCTATCCCAAACTGTCTTGTACCTCTGATGTATCTCAAGACTCTTTTGGCTGCATTCCAGTGAGACTGTTTTGGATTTGCCATAAACTGTGCTAGTGAGCTTACTGCATAACAAATATCTAGCCGTGTGATTGTCAGATATATAAGAGATCCAATGAGTTGCCTGTAGTATCTGTCATTGATTGTAGGCTTTTTTGAATCTTTAGTAAGTTTCAAACTCTGTTCCATGGGAGTGGCTGCAATCTTGCAATCTGCCATATGAAACTTCTTCAAGAGACTGTCAACATATTTGAGCTGACTCATGAATGTGCTATCTGAATCTCTCCAGAACTCAATTCCAAGACAATAGTGCATAAGTCCAAGATCTTTCATGTCAAACTCTGCAGATAAGTCTTGTTTTAATTTTTTGATGAAGCTATCCTTGCTTCCTATCACAATCAGATCATCTACGTACAAAAGTGCAATAGTAATATCTTCCCCTTGAACGTTGTAGTAGAGAGTATGATCTGCATTGGATTTCATGTATCCCAGATCAGCAAAATACTTGTCAATTCTGTTGTACCAACTTCTGGGGGCTTGCTTTAAGCCGTAGAGACTTTTCTTGAGATGGCAAACCTTGTTCTCCTTTCCTGGTTCAATATAACCGGCTGGTTTTTGCATGTAGACTTCCTCGTCTAGATAACCATTGAGAAATGCATTCTTGACATCGAGCTGATACACATTCCATTTACTGAGTGTCGCTAGTGATATCAAGAACCGTATGGAATCCATCTTTGCTACTGGAGCATAAGTCTCATCATAATCTTGGCCATATTGTTGTGCAAATCCTTTTGCAACTAATCTGGCTTTGTATCTCTGAATACTGCCATCTGGATTGTACTTCACTTTGTATACCCATTTGTTGGCTATGGCCTTCTTTCCTGGTGGAAGGTCGCATAATTCCCAAGTGTTATTTTTATACAAAGCATCCATTTCTTCATTCATAGCAGTTTGCCATTCTGGCTTATCTACTGCATCTTTGAAGTACACTGGTTCTTCTGTAGCCATGATGGTAGTCATAAGAGCATAGTTGGTGGTTTCCACCTGAATTGCTTTGCCTTTCTGAGCATATGTCAATCTGGCTGGTGGTCTGCATTCCCTAGTAGACCGTCTGAGCTGCTGTGGCGCTGCTTGGGGTGTTGCTGGCAATTCTTGCTCTTCTTCATCAACCTGTTCTATAGGTGACTGTGAAGTCGATGCTTCTATCTCCTGTGTAGGTGAGGTTTTCCATTCTGATTCCTCATCGAAGATTACATTTCTGGAGATAATGACTTTGTGGTTGATGGGATCATACAATTTGTATGCTTTGCTTTCTTCACTGTAGCCAACCATGATGCATTTGCATGACTTCGCATCCAATTTCCTGCGATGATCATCATGTATGTGGGCATATGCTATGCAACCAAATATGCGGAGATGCCCAATGCGTGGCTTGTGTCTAGTGAATGCTTCATAAGGAGTCATACCTTGTATCGGTTCGGTAGGAATCTGATTAAGCAAGTAGTTAGCTGTAGCTATTGCTTCTGCCCAATACTGATTTGAAAGATGCTTTTCACTAAGCATTGCTCTAGCACTGTCTGCTAAAGTCCCATTCTTCCTTTCAGCTCTTGCATTTTGCTGAGGAGTATCTGCACATGTGAATTGTCTTCGAATGCCGTGATTTTTGCAAAAGTTCATGAATGCTGAAGACATGTATTCACCTCCTCTGCCTGATCTCATGACCTTGATCTTTCTGCCTGTTTGGTTTTCTACCATGGCTTTGAATTCTTGAAATCTGGCAAACACTTCAGATTTCTCTTTCAGAAAGTAGACCCAACAATATCTGCTGTAGTCATCGATGAAGGTCAAGTAATAAAGTGAACCATTGATGCTGCGAGTTTGGGCATAACCCCATACATCTGTATGAATCAAATCAAGAATACCTCGTGCACGAGAGGTACTTCTGACAAAGTTGGTTCGCTTTTGTTTGCCGAGCAGCATGCTTCACAAACCTTTCCAAGAAACTGTAGCTTCGGAATCCCAATTGCCATATTTTGATTCCTGAGATCTAACAAGTACTTGAAGTTGACATGACCATATCTCTTGTGCCATTTTGCAGATAGTGGCATCTGTTGCATTTGAGCTGACATGGCATGCTTATCTGGTACTGTAGCTAGCATCCTGTATAAGCGTCCTTCCTTGACACCTTTTGCTACTAGCTGACCTCTTTTGGATTTGTCTCTGATAGTGCATTCATCACCGTCGAAGATGACTTTGTAGTTGTGTTCCGTCATTTGACCTACTGACAAAAGGTTCTTGCTGAGCTTCGGAACATAGAGCACATCTTTGACTAATCCTTTTATACCAGTGAAATTGTTCATAGGGATAACACCTGTCCCTTGAACCGGATTCGGTGTATTGTCTGCTGTGTAGATGACATTCTTTTGTCCTTCTAATGGCTTCATTTCTGTGAACCATTCCTGATGATTTGTCATATGAGATGATGCACCGCTGTCGATGTACCAAGGATCCTGTTCCACTTGGTCGACTTGATAACTGAAATCCTCTTTGGGATTGAAATCAGTGTCTAGGTGCATTGTATCAGTTTGATGCAATTCCTCACTTGCAAGAAACATATTGCCATGTTCGTTTGCAAAATGACTGTGACTAGAATGTCCACCACGATGATTTCCTCTTCCTCGGGAATTCCCTCGATTACTACTGGATTGACCGCCTTGGTCATACTGCTTCTTGCGGCAATCTCTTTCATAGTGTCTAAACTTGTGACAGTAGTTGCATTGAATGTTTGACACATTGGTGGATGCATTCCCTCGTCCTTGAAATCTTCCTCGGTTGGAATGATTTCCTCTTTGCTGATTCTGATGTTGCTGAGGATGATGCTGATGCTGATGCTGATTCTGACTTTGATTTTATTGATGATGACCACTTTTCTGATATGATCTACCTCTGTTTCTGCCTTTGCCTCTGCTTTTGTCTGAAGTTGTGAATGCCTGATCATTAGAATGACCTTTACGTGCTTGAATGGCCTGAGTCCTGAGTTCTTCACCAAGTAGAACTGGACTGAACTTCTTCCAGTGTTGGAATTTGCCGTTGGATGGCAATACTCTAGACTAGATTCTCATATCCTTCTCCTATTCCATTCAGGATTACTTGAACCATTTCTGAGGGATTCATAGTCTCTCCTACTGCTGCAAGTTGATTGTTGTAGTCTTTGATGCGGAGTACATAAGCATGACCGGTTTCACTGCTGTTGCGGAAACTCTGGTTGATCTGGTTTCTCAGGGTGAGAATCCTGGATGTGTTCTTGGACTCGTAGAGAGCTGCGAACATATCCCATGCTTCTTTTGATGTCTTGACTGTGTTGAGCTATCCTAGCATGACATCTTGCACATTCTGCTTGATCAGGTGATAGGCATACTTGTCTTTCTTATCCCATTCTGCTTGAGCTCGGGCAATGGCAGGATCTGCTACTGGTGTGGAAACTGTTTGTGTAGATGTAGATCTCGATGTAGATCCCGTTGCTGGTGGTTTGACAACAGATGGAGTAGAGCTACTGGTGGCTGGATCGGCCAATGGTCTAGGTATGGATCCATCGACATACTCCCATTTGTCCTGAAGCACAAGAATGGTCTCCATTCGGTATTTCCATGTACCATAATTGGAGTTGTCTAACTTAGCAGATGCCTCCAGATTGAGGTTGCTAGTCGACATGGTGCAAACAATGTACTCAAAAGTGTCCTGAAAAACTCTGTACGAATCAACTGCAAATACACTGAAGATGCCAAGTGAAATCTCTGTACCATCGGTGAAGATAGAACTGCAGTATATAAGATCTGATCTGTGTTACAAGGCTTGTGGCAATGATGCCGGGAATAGCCAAGAGGCTTTACAAGGCTGAAAAATGATGTGCACGATGCCGTGAGATAGCCAAATAGGCTTTACAATGGTGGCATGTGTGTGTGAAATCAAGTGCTATCTGCCCACTGAACCAATCTGCAATGCCTCTGAATTCTACAGTCTGCTCACTGAACTGATGAACGTAAGGTTTTAGGTAATGTAATGATGTGAAATCGGATGTGAGCGTATGGACTGACTCTGAGTAGGTACTAGTCGGGAATTTTGGGCATGGCTTAGATTGGCAACTTAGGGAATTCAAAGCGTCCCCTCTATGGCGATCTAGTCTACTCTGATCTAGATCTAAACCAACCGTCGATCGATGAAAGAGCAGCAAATAATTCCTTTTCTTTTGTTCTTTTTAAGTGCTGGGTCAGATGCGTCGATGTAGAGGCAAATGTGCGTGAAGGAAGTGGTTTTGTCGACGAGGCTCAAATGTGAGTGTAACTTGTGCCGAAATGTGCGCGTGATGTAACGAGCGCGTAGAGCACGAAAAATCGAGCGACTTTCCTTTTTGGAGCACCCTCAAATTCTTCCTGGATCAAGAGATACGACTTGATCTAGGTGGAGGGGCAAAAAGGAGTGCAAATGGTGCTCAATGATGATGTGTCACTGTGAGTCACATGTAGTGATGATGTGGCACTGTGCTTAGCAAGAGGTGTGCCAGTGAAGCTCTATGCTGAGGTGGCAGGAGTGTGCACATGCAGTGTGTGCACAGTGTGCCTGGCAAGAGACTGTGCCTGCAGGGGTCAGTGCTGACTGGACTACTGAGGTGGCAGTGCTGAGGTGGCACAGATGATGTCAGTAGGGTGACGTGGCAATGCTTACGTGGCACTGATGACATGGCACAGGTGACATGGCACTGATGATGTGGCCTGATGATGTGGCCCGGTGACGTGGCACAGATGATGTGGCCTAATGATGTGGCACAGATGATGTGGCCTAATGATGTGGCACTGATGATGTGGCAGTCGGTGATGATGTGGACTGCTTACGTGGCCGATGACGTGGTGCGAATGATGTGGCACTGTGGATAAGGTTGCCACGTGTCAGATTCATGAGGCGCTTATCTGCCACGTGGCAGATAAGATGACGTGGCGGATTGATGACGTGGCAGTTGTGGCTAAGGCTATCTGCCACGTGTCGACCAATGGCTTCATCGAAATCTAAAAGATTCCGATGGAATCTAAGAAGATTCTATCTGCCTATGGATTTCCGTCACAGCTATTCGTTGGAGTCTTGCGTCAAAGCCTTAGAGGCTTCGGAGATGGCAGTTGGCGGTCGTGCTGTTGGGGAGCTGATTGAAAGAGCCGCGTAGGTGCTGGCTTTGTGGAGAGGTGCTGGAGAGGCGAGCTCGCAGGAGGGGTAGCCGTAAGGCTCACTGGAGCTAAGGCACCGTGAGAGTTGGCTGTGGGCGCAGTTGGAGATCGTTGGAGAGGCATAGCCAGCAGCTTGATTATTCAGAGTCGGATGCTTTCGGAGAAGTTTGCAACCCTGCAGCCCGCCATCCTTCCTACAGATGACAATCGTGAGGCTCAGCCGCTTGTAGATGAAGCAGTTCGTGTGCTATTGGAGTCAGTGGAGCAGCCCGAGGATGGAGCTACTGATGCAAGACTATGGCATCATTGTCTTGTAGAAGGCTGCAGTTGGAGCATTGACGAGAGCTGCTGGAAGAGCTAGTGCTGGGCTACAGCCGTTGGAGACTCTGTGTAAGGCGATCGCTGAAGGGCTTGGTTGACGACTGATTGAAGGTCGGTTGGCAGAGCTAAGCCGTTTGGAGGCGTAGGAGCTCGAAGCTAGGTTGTTGGAGACTAGTCCATAGCGTGGTAGAACAGGGCACTGGAGTCTTGGATGCACCTTGGCACTGTGCTAGCCTTCGATTGATTCCTTTGGCTGAAGTCGCTGCAGTCCACTATGGCTTGAGAGTCGTTGAAGCATGCACCTTAGTGTGTGAGTGGACGATGAACGTAGGAGGGTGCTGTTGGACGGTGACGGCTGGTGATGCTGGCCTTATATGTTGGCTTAGTTGTGGGTGCGCCGTGAGCTCCGTGAGCTCAAAGTAGCGTTAGTTGGAGCTGTTGTAGAAGGAGCTTTTGATAGGGACGGCCGTCGAACGAGACTTGTTGGAGAGGCTTAGCTTTGGAATCAACCTTTCTTTCTCTTTCTCACAGATCTCTCAAAACCTCTCTCTCAAAGACTAAGATCTAGATATCTCTCTCTCTCATAAACAAGAAATACTCTCTTTCTCAAGAATGAAATCTCTCAAGAACTCAAAGAAAGAATAATGGACGGAAATTTTCTCTCAATGGACAGAAACTTCTTCTTAACGTGGATGGAATTCTCTCTATGGAAGTGAAGGGAAGGAACTCACGATCACTCAAGAACTCTCAGACTCTTAATCACTCTCACTCTCTCAAGAAGGATGGCGCCTCAGCCGAAGGCAGAACCAAGCTCTGATACCATGACAAAATATGAAGAGGGGAGAGGAGAAGAGTGGAGATGAGGAGAGAGGGCACAGCTAGAGAGCACACCACAAATGACTAACTGTACACTAGAATTAGTTGAAAAAATAGAATATATACAAACCCTTTTATGGTTAGGGTTAGGGGATCTAACCCTTTCCTTTATAGCACTCTATAAGGTTAGTGCTATGCACATATGATCACGTGATGGTGCTATGCACACATGATCACATGATGTTGAGCGTGAACTCTCAACACCTTCCCTCAAGATCAACATCATGAAGTAGGCCTTCCCTCAAGATGATGATTCTGGGGAATCGAAGAAGGAATGAGCATTACATTCCATCACACCCCTTTAATGGGAATGTCCTTCCTCTGCATCAAACCAAGAGCTAGTCGGTGTTTCTCGAATAGCTCTTTACCGAGTGGTTTGGTAAAGATGTCTGCAACATTTTCTTTGCTATCACAATGCTATAGTGTGATGTCACCAAGTAACACTCTTTCTCTGATGAAGTGCTCTCTGACATCAATGTGCTTTGTTCTGGAGTGATATACTGGATTTTTGGCCAATGCTTGAGCCAATTGATTATCACAATATATTGTTGTTGGCTTTGACTCATCAAAGTAATCTGTTTCTGACAATAGTCTTCTGAGCCATATAGCCTCACATGCACCTGTAGTGAGTGCTCTATATTCTGCTTCAATCGAAGACAAAGAAACAGTTGGCTGTTTGTTTGACAACCATGATATAGCACCTTGACCAAGGAAAAATGCATATCCCTGTGTCGATCTCCTGGTCTCATGATCTCCAGCATAGTCACTATCACAGTATCCATGCAACCGTGGATGACTTCCTTTGTATTCTATCCCAAACTGTCTTGTACCTCTGATGTATCTCAAGACTCTTTTGGCTGCATTCCAGTGAGACTGTTTTGGATTTGCCATAAACTGTGCTAGTGAGCTTACTGCATAACAAATATCTGGCCGTGTGATTGTCAGATATATAAGAGATCCAATGAGTTGCCTGTAGTATCTGTCATTGATTGTAGGCTTTTCTGAATCTTTAGTAAGTTTCAAACTCTGTTCCATGGGAGTGGCTGCAATCTTGCAATCTGCCATATGAAACTTCTTCAGGAGACTGTCAACATATTTGAGCTGACTCATGAATGTGCTATCTGAATCTCTCCAGAACTCAATTCCAAGACAATAATGCATAAGTCCAAGATCTTTCATGTCAAACTCTGCAGATAAGTCTTGTTTTAATTTTCTGATGAAGCTATCCTTGCTTCCTATCACAATCAGATCATCTACGTACAAAAGTGCAATAGTAATATCTTCCCCTTGAACTTTGTAGTAGAGAGTATGATCTGCATTGGACTTCATGTATCCCAGATCAGCAAAATACTTGTCAATTCTGCTGTACCAACTTCTCGGGGCTTGCTTTAAGCCGTAGAGACTTTTCTTGAGATGGCAAACCTTGTTCTCCTTTCCTGGTTCAATATAACCGGCTGGTTTTTGCATGTAGACTTCCTCGTCTAGATAACCATTGAGAAATGCATTCTTGACATCGAGCTGATACACATTCCATTTACTGAGTGTCGCTAGTGATATCAAGAACCGTATGGAATCCATCTTTGCTACTGGAGCATAAGTCTCATCATAATCTTGGCCATATTGTTGTGCAAATCCTTTTGCAACTAATCTGGCTTTGTATCTCTGAATACTGCCATCTAGATTGTACTTCACTTTGTATACCCATTTGTTGGCTATGGCCTTCTTTCCTGGTGGAAGGTCGCATAATTCCCAAGTGTTATTTTTATACAAAGCATCCATTTCTTCATTCATAGCAGTTTGCCATTCTGGCTTATCTACTGCATCTTTGAAGTACACTGGTTCTTCTGTAGCCATGATGGTAGTCATAAGAGCATAGTTGGTGGTTTCCACCTGAATTGCTTTGCCTTTCTGAGCATATGTCAATCTGGCTAGTGGTCTGCTTTCCCTGGTAGACCGTCTGAGCTGCTGTGGCGCTGCTTGGGGTGTTGCTGGCAATTCTTGCTCTTCTTCATCAACCTGTTCCGTAGGTGACTGTGAAGTCGATGCTTCTATCTCCTGTGTAGGTGAGGTTTTCCATTCTGATTCCTCATCGAAGATTACATCTCTATAGATAATGACTTTGCGGTTGATGGGATCATACAATTTGTATGCTTTGCTTTCTTCACTGTAGCCAACCATGATGCATTTGCATGACTTCGCATCCAATTTCCTGCGATGATCATCATGTATGTGGGCATATGCTATGCAACCAAATATGCGGAGATGCCCAATGCGTGGCTTGTGTCCAGTGAATGCTTCATAAGGAGTCATACCTTGTATCGGTTCGGTAGGAATCTGATTAAGCAAGTAGTTAGCTGTAGCTATTGCTTCTGCCCAATACTGATTTGAAAGATGCTTTTCACTAAGCATTGCTCTAGCACTGTCTGCTAAAGTCCCATTCTTCCTTTCAGCTCTTGCATTTTGCTGAGGAGTATCTGCACATGTGAATTGTCTTCGAATGCCGTGATTTTTGCAAAAGTTCATGAATGCTGAAGACATGTATTCACCTCCTCTGTCTGATCTCATGACCTTGATCTTTCTGCCTGTTTGGTTTTCTACCATGGCTTTGAATTCTTGAAATCTGGCAAACACTTCAGATTTCTCTTTCAGAAAGTAGACCCAACAATATCTGCTGTAGTCCTCGATGAAGGTCAAGTAATAAAGTGAACCATTGATGCTGCGGGTCTGGGCATAACCCCATACATCTGTATGAATCAAATCAAGAATACCTCGTGCACGAGAGGTACTTCTGACAAAGTTGGTTCGCTTTTGTTTGCCGAGCAGCATGCTTCACAAACCTTTCCAAGAAACTGTAGCTTCGGAATCCCAATTGCCATATTTTGATTCCTGAGATCTAACAAGTACTTGAAGTTGACATGACCATATCTCTTGTGCCATTTTGCAGATAGTGGCATCTGTTGCATTTGAGCTGACATGGCATGCTTATCTGGTACTGTAGCTAGCATCCTGTATAAGCGTCCTTCCTTGACACCTTTTGCTACTAGCTGACCTCTTTTGGATTTGTCTCTGATAGTGCATTCATCACCGTCGAAGATGACTTTGTAGTTGTGTTCCGTCATTTGACCTACTGACAAAAGGTTCTTGCTGAGCTTCGGAACATAGAGCACATCTTTGACTAATCCTTTTATACCAGTGAAATTGTTCATAGGGATAACACCTGTCCCTTGAACCGGATTCGGTGTATTGTCTGCTGTGTAGATGACATTCTTTTGTCCTTCTAATGGCTTCATTTCTGTGAACCATTCCTGATGATTTGTCATATGAGATGATGCACCGCTGTCGATGTACCAAGGATCCTATTCCACTTGGTCGACTTGATAACTGAAATCCTCTTTGGGATTGAAATCAGTGTCTAGGTGCATTGTATCAGTTTGATGCAATTCCTCACTTGCAAGAAACATATTGCCATGTTCGTTTGCAAAATGACTGTGACTAGAATGTCCACCACGATGATTTCCTCTTCCTCGGGAATTCCCTCGATTACTACTGGATTGACCGCCTTGGTCATACTGCTTCTTGCGGCAATCTCTTTCATAGTGTCTAAACTTGTGACAGTAGTTGCATTGAATGTTTGACACATTGGTGGATGCATTCCCTCGTCCTTGAAATCTTCCTCGGTTGGAATGATTTCCTCTTTGCTGATTCTGATGTTGCTGAGGATGATGCTGATGCTGATGCTGATTCTGACTTTGATTTTATTGATGATGACCACTTTTCTGATATGATCTACCTCTGTTTCTGCCTTTGCCTCTGCTTTTGTCTGAAGTTGTGAATGCCTGATCATTAGAATGACCTTTACGTGCTTGAATGGCCTGAGTCCTGAGTTCTTCACCAAGTAGAACTGGACTGAACTTCTTCCAGTGTTGGAATTTGCCGTTGGATGGCAATACTCTAGACTAGATTCTCATATCCTTCTCCTATTCCATTCAGGATTACTTGAACCATTTCTGAGGGATTCATAGTCTCTCCTACTGCTGCAAGTTGATTGTTGTAGTCTTTGATGCGGAGTACATAAGCATGACCGGTTTCACTGCTGTTGCGGAAACTCTGGTTGATCTGGTTTCTCAGGGTGAGAATCCTGGATGTGTTCTTGGACTCGTAGAGAGCTGCGAACATATCCCATGCTTCTTTTGATGTCTTGACTGTGTTGAGCTATCCTAGCATGACATCTTGCACATTCTGCTTGATCAGGTGATAGGCATACTTGTCTTTCTTATCCCATTCTGCTTGAGCTCGGGCAATGGCAGGATCTGCTACTGGTGTGGAAACTGTTTGTGTAGATGTAGATCCCGATGTAGATCCCGTTGCTGGTGGTTTGACAACAGATGGAGTAGAGCTACTGGTGGCTGGATCGGCCAATGGTCTAGGTATGGATCCATCGACATACTCCCATTTGTCCTGAAGCACAAGAATGGTCTCCATTCGGTATTTCCATGTACCATAATTGGAGTTGTCTAACTTAGCAGATGCCTCCAGATTGAGGTTGCTAGTCGACATGGTGCAAACAATGTACTCAAAAGTGTCCTGAAAAACTCTGTACGAACCAACTGCAAATACACTGAAGATGCCAAGTGAAATCTCTGTACCATCGGTGAAGATAGAACTGCAGTATATAAGATCTGATCTGTGTTACAAGGCTTGTGGCAATGATGCCGGGAATAGCCAAGAGGCTTTACAAGGCTGAAAAATGATGTGCACGATGCCGTGAGATAGCCAAATAGGCTTTACAATGGTGGCATGTGTGTGTGAAATCAAGTGCTATCTGCCCACTGAACCAATCTGCAATGCCTCTGAATTCTACAGTCTGCTCACTGAACTGATGAACGTAAGGTTTTAGGTAATGTAATGATGTGAAATCGGATGTGAGCGTATGGACTGACTCTGAGTAGGTACTAGTCGGGAATTTTGGGCATGGCTTAGATTGGCAACTTAGGGAATTCAAAGCGTCCCCTCTATGGCGATCTAGTCTACTCTGATCTAGATCTAAACCAACCGTCGATCGATGAAAGAGCAGCAAATAATTCCTTTTCTTTTGTTCTTTTTAAGTGCTGGGTCAGATGCGTCGATGTAGAGGCAAATGTGCGTGAAGGAAGTGGTTTTGTCGACGAGGCTCAAATGTGAGTGTAACTTGTGCCGAAATGTGCGCGTGATGTAACGAGCGCGTAGAGCACGAAAAATCGAGCGACTTTCCTTTTTGGAGCACCCTCAAATTCTTCCTGGATCAAGAGATACGACTTGATCTAGGTGGAGGGGCAAAAAGGAGTGCAAATGGTGCTCAATGATGATGTGTCACTGTGAGTCACATGTAGTGATGATGTGGCACTGTGCTTAGCAAGAGGTGTGCCAGTGAAGCTCTATGCTGAGGTGGCAGGAGTGTGCACATGCAGTGTGTGCACAGTGTGCCTGGCAAGAGACTGTGCCTGCAGGGGTCAGTGCTGACTGGACTGCTGAGGTGGCAGTGCTGAGGTGGCACAGATGATGTCAGCAGGGTGACGTGGCAATGCTTACGTGGCACTGATGACATGGCACAGGTGACATGGCACTGATGATGTGGCCTGATGATGTGGCCCGGTGACGTGGCACAGATGATGTGGCCTAATGATGTGGCACAGATGATGTGGCCTAATGATGTGGCACTGATGATGTGGCAGTCGGTGATGATGTGGACTGCTTACGTGGCCGATGACGTGGTGCGAATGATGTGGCACTGTGGATAAGGTTGCCACGTGTCAGATTCATGAGGCGCTTATCTGCCACGTGGCAGATAAGATGACGTGGCGGATTGATGACGTGGCAGTTGTGGCTAAGGCTATCTGCCACGTGTCGACCAATGGCTTCATCGAAATCTAAAAGATTCCGATGGAATCTAAGAAGATTCTATCTGCCTATGGATTTCCGTCACAGCTATTCGTTGGAGTCTTGCGTCAAAGCCTTAGAGGCTTCGGAGATGGCAGTTGGCAGTCGTGCTGTTGGGGAGCTGATTGAAAGAGCCGCGTAGGTGCTGGCTTTGTGGAGAGGTGCTGGAGAGGTGAGCTCGCAGGAGGGGTAGCCGTAAGGCTCACTGGAGCTAAGGCACCGTGAGAGTTGGCTGTGGGCGCAGTTGGAGATCGTTGGAGAGGCATAGCCAGCAGCTTGATTATTCAGAGTCGGATGCTTTCGGAGAAGTTTGCAACCCTGCAGCCCGCCATCCTTCCTACAGATGACAATCGTGAGGCTCAGCCGCTTGTAGATGAAGCAGTTCGTGTGCTATTGGAGTCAGTGGAGCAGCCCGAGGATGGAGCTACTGATGCAAGACTATGGCATCATTGTCTTGTAGAAGGCTGCAGTTGGAGCATTGACGAGAGCTGCTGGAAGAGCTAGTGCTGGGCTACAGCCGTTGGAGACTCTGTGTAAGGCGATCGCTGAAGGGCTTGGTTGACGACTGATTGAAGGTCGGTTGGCAGAGCTAAGCCGTTTGGAGGCGTAGGAGCTCGAAGCTAGGTTGTTGGAGACTAGTCCATAGCGTGGTAGAACAGGGCACTGGAGTCTTGGATGCACCTTGGCACTGTGCTAGCCTTCGATTGATTCCTTTGGCTGAAGTCGCTGCAGTCCACTATGGCTTGAGAGTCGTTGAAGCATGCACCTTAGTGTGTGAGTGGACGATGAACGTAGGAGGGTGCTGTTGGACGGTGACGGCTGGTGATGCTGGCCTTATATGTTGGCTTAGTTGTGGGTGCGCCGTGAGCTCCGTGAGCTCAAAGTAGCGTTAGTTGGAGCTGTTGTAGAAGGAGCTTTTGATAGGGACGGCCGTCGAACGAGACTTGTTGGAGAGGCTTAGCTTTGGAATCAACCTTTCTTTCTCTTTCTCACAGATCTCTCAAAACCTCTCTCTCAAAGACTAAGATCTAGATATCTCTCTCTCTCATAAACAAGAAATACTCTCTTTCTCAAGAATGAAATCTCTCAAGAACTCAAAGAAAGAATAATGGACGGAAATTTTCTCTCAATGGACAGAAACTTCTTCTTAACGTGGATGGAATTCTCTCTATGGAAGTGAAGGGAAGGAACTCACGATCACTCAAGAACTCTCAGACTCTTAATCACTCTCACTCTCTCAAGAAGGATGGCGCCTCAGCCGAAGGCAGAACCAAGCTCTGATACCATGACAAAATATGAAGAGGGGAGAGGAGAAGAGTGGAGATGAGGAGAGAGGGCACAGCTAGAGAGCACACCACAAATGACTAACTGTACACTAGAATTAGTTGAAAAAATAGAATATATACAAACCCTTTTATGGTTAGGGTTAGGGGATCTAACCCTTTCCTTTATAGCACTCTATAAGGTTAGTGCTATGCACATATGATCACGTGATGGTGCTATGCACACATGATCACATGATGTTGAGCGTGAACTCTCAACACCTTCCCTCAAGATCAACATCATGAAGTAGGCCTTCCCTCAAGATGATGATTCTGGGGAATCGAAGAAGGAATGAGCATTACATTCCATCACACCCCTTTAATGGGAATGTCCTTCCTCTGCATCAAACCAAGAGCTAGTCGGTGTTTCTCGAATAGCTCTTTACCGAGTGGTTTGGTAAAGATGTCTGCAACATTTTCTTTGCTATCACAATGCTATAGTGTGATGTCACCAAGTAACACTCTTTCTCTGATGAAGTGCTCTCTGACATCAATGTGCTTTGTTCTGGAGTGATATACTGGATTTTTGGCCAATGCTTGAGCCAATTGATTATCACAATATATTGTTGTTGGCTTTGACTCATCAAAGTAATCTGTTTCTGACAATAGTCTTCTGAGCCATATAGCCTCACATGCACCTGTAGTGAGTGCTCTATATTCTGCTTCAATCGAAGACAAAGAAACAGTTGGCTGTTTGTTTGACAACCATGATATAGCACCTTGACCAAGGAAAAATGCATATCCCTGTGTCGATCTCCTGGTCTCATGATCTCCAGCATAGTCACTATCACAGTATCCATGCAACCGTGGATGACTTCCTCTGTATTCTATCCCAAACTGTCTTGTACCTCTGATGTATCTCAAGACTCTTTTGGCTGCATTCCAGTGAGACTGTTTTGGATTTGCCATAAACTGTGCTAGTGAGCTTACTGCATAACAAATATCTGGCCGTGTGATTGTCAGATATATAAGAGATCCAATGAGTTGCCTGTAGTATCTGTCATTGATTGTAGGCTTTTCTGAATCTTTAGTAAGTTTCAAACTCTGTTCCATGGGAGTGGCTGCAATCTTGCAATCTGCCATATGAAACTTCTTCAGGAGACTGTCAACATATTTGAGCTGACTCATGAATGTGCTATCTGAATCTCTCCAGAACTCAATTCCAAGACAATAATGCATAAGTCCAAGATCTTTCATGTCAAACTCTGCAGATAAGTCTTGTTTTAATTTTCTGATGAAGCTATCCTTGCTTCCTATCACAATCAGATCATCTACGTACAAAAGTGCAATAGTAATATCTTCCCCTTGAACTTTGTAGTAGAGAGTATGATCTGCATTGGACTTCATGTATCCCAGATCAGCAAAATACTTGTCAATTCTGCTGTACCAACTTCTCGGGGCTTGCTTTAAGCCGTAGAGACTTTTCTTGAGATGGCAAACCTTGTTCTCCTTTCCTGGTTCAATATAACCGGCTGGTTTTTGCATGTAGACTTCCTCGTCTAGATAACCATTGAGAAATGCATTCTTGACATCGAGCTGATACACATTCCATTTACTGAGTGTCGCTAGTGATATCAAGAACCGTATGGAATCCATCTTTGCTACTGGAGCATAAGTCTCATCATAATCTTGGCCATATTGTTGTGCAAATCCTTTTGCAACTAATCTGGCTTTGTATCTCTGAATACTGCCATCTAGATTGTACTTCACTTTGTATACCCATTTGTTGGCTATGGCCTTCTTTCCTGGTGGAAGGTCGCATAATTCCCAAGTGTTATTTTTATACAAAGCATCCATTTCTTCATTCATAGCAGTTTGCCATTCTGGCTTATCTACTGCATCTTTGAAGTACACTGGTTCTTCTGTAGCCATGATGGTAGTCATAAGAGCATAGTTGGTGGTTTCCACCTGAATTGCTTTGCCTTTCTGAGCATATGTCAATCTAGCTAGTGGTCTGCTTTCCCTAGTAGACCGTCTGAGCTGCTGTGGCGCTGCTTGGGGTGTTGCTGGCAATTCTTGCTCTTCTTCATCAACCTGTTCCGTAGGTGACTGTGAAGTCGATGCTTCTATCTCCTGTGTAGGTGAGGTTTTCCATTCTGATTCCTCATCGAAGATTACATCTCTATAGATAATGACTTTGCGGTTGATGGGATCATACAATTTGTATGCTTTGCTTTCTTCACTGTAGCCAACCATGATGCATTTGCATGACTTCGCATCCAATTTCCTGCGATGATCATCATGTATGTGGGCATATGCTATGCAACCAAATATGCGGAGATGCCCAATGCGTGGCTTGTGTCCAGTGAATGCTTCATAAGGAGTCATACCTTGTATCGGTTCGGTAGGAATCTGATTAAGCAAGTAGTTAGCTGTAGCTATTGCTTCTGCCCAATACTGATTTGAAAGATGCTTTTCACTAAGCATTGCTCTAGCACTGTCTGCTAAAGTCCCATTCTTCCTTTCAGCTCTTGCATTTTGCTGAGGAGTATCTGCACATGTGAATTGTCTTCGAATGCCGTGATTTTTGCAAAAGTTCATGAATGCTGAAGACATGTATTCACCTCCTCTGTCTGATCTCATGACCTTATCTTTCTGCCTGTTTGGTTTTCTACCATGGCTTTGAATTCTTGAAATCTGGCAAACACTTCAGATTTCTCTTTCAGAAAGTAGACCCAACAATATCTGCTGTAGTCCTCGATGAAGGTCAAGTAATAAAGTGAACCATTGATGCTGCGGGTCTGGGCATAACCCCATACATCTGTATGAATCAAATCAAGAATACCTCATGCACGAGAGGTACTTCTGACAAAGTTGGTTCGCTTTTGTTTGCCGAGCAGCATGCTTCACAAACCTTTCCAAGAAACTGTAGCTTCGGAATCCCAATTGCCATATTTTGATTCCTGAGATCTAACAAGTACTTGAAGTTGACATGACCATATCTCTTGTGCCATTTTGCAGATAGTGGCATCTGTTGCATTTGAGCTGACATGGCATGCTTATCTGGTACTGTAGCTAGCATCCTGTATAAGCGTCCTTCCTTGACACCTTTTGCTACTAGCTGACCTCTTTTGGATTTGTCTCTGATAGTGCATTCATCACCGTCGAAGATGACTTTGTAGTTGTGTTCCGTCATTTGACCTACTGACAAAAGGTTCTTGCTGAGCTTCGGAACATAGAGCACATCTTTGACTAATCCTTTTGTACCAGTGAAATTGTTCATAGGGATAACACCTGTCCCTTGAACCGGATTCGGTGTATTGTCTGCTGTGTAGATGACATTCTTTTGTCCTTCTAATGGCTTCATTTCTGTGAACCATTCCTGATGATTTGTCATATGAGATGATGCACCGCTGTCGATGTACCAAGGATCCTGTTCCACTTGGTCGACTTGATAACTGAAATCCTCTTTGGGATTGAAATCAGTGTCTAGGTGCATTGTATCAGTTTGATGCAATTCCTCACTTGCAAGAAACATATTGCCATGTTCGTTTGCAAAATGACTGTGACTAGAATGTCCACCACGATGATTTCCTCTTCCTCGGGAATTCCCTCGATTACTACTGGATTGACCGCCTTGGTCATACTGCTTCTTGCGGCAATCTCTTTCATAGTGTCTAAACTTGTGACAGTAGTTGCATTGAATGTTTGACACATTGGTGGATGCATTCCCTCGTCCTTGAAATCTTCCTCGGTTGGAATGATTTCCTCTTTGCTGATTCTGATGTTGCTGAGGATGATGCTGATGCTAATGCTGATTCTAACTTTGATTTTATTGATGATGACCACTTTTCTGATATGATCTACCTCTGTTTCTGCCTTTGCCTCTGCTTTTGTCTGAAGTTGTGAATGCCTGATCATTAGAATGACCTTTACGTGCTTGAATGGCCTGAGTCCTGAGTTCTTCACCAAGTAGAACTGACTGAAGTTCTTCCAGTGTTGGAATTTGCCGTTGGATGGCAATACTCTAGACTAGATTCTCATATCCTTCTCCTAGTCCATTCAGGATTACTTGAACCATTTATGAGGGATTCATAGTCTCTCCTACTGCTGCAAGTTGATTGTTGTAGTCTTTGATGTGGAGTACATAAGCATGACCGGTTTCACTACTGTTGCGAAAACTCTGGTTGATCTGGTTTCTCAGGGTGAGAATCTTGGATGTGTTCTTGGACTCGTAGAGAGCTGCGAACATATCCCATGCTTCTTTTGATGTCTTGACTGTGTTGAGCTATCCTAGCATGACATCTTGCACATTCTGCTTGATCAGGTGATAGGCATACTTGTCTTTCTTATCCCATCCTGCTTGAGCTCGGGCAATGGCAGGATCTGCTACTGGTGTGGAAACTGTTTGTGTAGATGTAGATCCCGATGTAGATCTCGTTGCTGGTGCTGTGACAACAGATGGAGTAGAGCTGGTGGCTGGATCGGCCAATTGTCTAGGTATGGATCCATCGACATACTCCCATTTGTCCTGAAGCACAAGAATGGTCTCCATTCGGTATTTCCATGTACCATAATTGGAGTTGTCTAACTTAGCAGATGCCTCCAGATTGAGGTTGCTAGTCGACATGGTGCAAACAATGTACTCAAAAGTGTCCTGAAAAACTCTGTATGAATCAACTGCAAATACACTGAAGATGCCAAGTGAAATCTCTGTACCGTCGGTGAAGATAGAACTGCAGTATATAAGATCTGATCTGTGTTACAAGGCTTGTGGCAATGATGCCGGGAATAGCCAAGAGGCTTTACAAGGCTGAAAAATGATGTGCACGATGCCGTGAGATAGCCAAATAGGCTTTACAATGGTGGCATGTGTGTGTGAAATCAAGTGCTATCTGCCCACTGAACCAATCTGCAATGCCTCTGAACTCTGCAGTCTGCTCACTGAACTGATGAACGTAAGGTTTCAGGTAATGTAATGATGTGAAATCGGATGTGAGCGTATGGACTGACTCCGAGTAGGTATCAGTCGGGAATTTTGGGCATGGCTTAGATTGGCAACTTGGGGAATTCAAAGCGTCCCCTCTATGGCGATCTAGTCTACTCTGAGCTAGATCTAAACCAACCGTCGATCGATGAAAGAGCAACAAATAATTCCTTTTCTTTTGTTCTTTTTAAGTGCTGGGTCAGATGCGTCGATGTAGAGGCAAATGTGCATGAAGGAAGTGGTTTTGTCGACGAGGCTCAAATGTGAGTGTAACTTGCACCGAAATGTGCGCATGATGTAACGAGCGCGTAGAGCACGAAAAACCGAGCAACTTTTCTTTTTGGAGCACCCTCAAATTCTTCCTGGATCAAGAGATACGACTTGATCTAGGTGGAGGGGCAAAAAGGAGTGCAAATGGTGCTCAATGATGATGTGTCACTGTGAGTCACATGTAGTGATGATGTGGCACTGTGCTTAGCAAGAGGTGTGCCAGTGAAGCTCTGTGCTGAGGTGGCAGGAGTGTGCACATGCAGTGTGTGCACAGTGTGCTTGGCAAGAGACTGTGCCTGCAGGGGTCAGTGCTGACTGGACTGCTGAGGTGGCAGTGCTGAGGTGGCACAGATGATGTCAGCAGGGTGATGTGGCAATGCTGACGTGGCACTGATGATGTGGCATAGGTGATATGGCACTGATGATGTGGCCTGATGACATGGCCTGGTGACGTGGCATAAATGACGTGGCCTAATGATGTGGCACTGATGATGTGGCAGTCGATGATGATGTGGACTGCTTACATGGCCGATGATGTGGTGCGAATGACGTGGCACTATGGATAAGGTTGCCACGTGTCAGATTCATGAGGCGCTTATCTACCACGTGGCAGATAAGATGACGTGGCAGTTGTGGCTAAGGCTATCTGCCACGTGTCGACCAATGGCTTCATCGAAATCTAAAAGATTCCGATGGAATCTAAGAAGATTCTGTCTGCCTATGGATTTCCGTCACAGCTATTCGTTGGAGTCTTGCGTCAGAGCCTTAGAGGCTTCGGAGATGGCAGTTGGCGGTCGTGCTGCTGGGGAGCTGATTGAAAGAGCCGCGTAGGTGCTGGCTTTATGGAGAGGTGCTGGAGGCGAGCTCGCAGGAGGGGTAGCCGTAAGGCTCACTGGAGCTAAGGCATCGTGAGAGTTGGCTGTGGGCGCAGTTGGAGATCATTGGAGAGGCATAGCCAGCAGCTTGATTGTTCAGAGTCGGATGCTTCCGGAGAAGTTTGCAACCCTGCAGCCCGCCATCCTTCCTACAGATGACAGTCGTGAGGCTCAGCCGCTTGTAGATGAAGCAGTTCATGTGCTACTGGAGTCGGTGGAGCAGCCCGAGGATGGAGCTACTGATGCAAGACTATGGCATCATTGTCTTGTAGAAGGCTGCAGTTGGAGCATTGACGAGAGCTGCTGGAAGAGCTAGTGCTGGGCTACAGCCGTTGGAGACTCTGTGTAAGGCGATCGCTGAAGGGCTTGGTTGACGACTGATTGAAGGTCGGTTGGCAGAGCTGAGCTGTTTGGAGGCGTAGGAGCTCGAAGCTAGGCTATTGGAGACTAGTCCATAGCATGGTAGAATGGGGCACTGGAGTCTTGGATGCGCCTTGGTGCTGTGCTAGCCTTCGATTAATTCCTTTGGCTGAAGTCGCTGCAGTCCGCTATGGCTTGAGAGTCGTTGAAGCATGCACCTTAGTGTGTGAGCGGACGATGAACGTAGGAGGGTGCTGTTGGACGGTGACGGCTGGTGATGCTGGCCTTATATGTTGGCTTAGTTGTGGGTGCGCCGTGAGCTCCGTGAGCTCAAAGTAGCGTTAGTTGGAGCTGTTGTAGAAGGAGCTTTTGATAGGGACGGCCGTCGAAGGAGACTTGTTGGAGAGGCTTAGCTTTGGAATCAACCTTTCTTTCTCTGTCTCACAGATCTCTCAAAACCTCTCTCTCAAAGACTAAGATCTAGATATCTCTCTCTCTCTCATAAACAAGAAATACTCTCTTTCTCAAGAATGAAATCTCTCAAGAACTCAAAGAAAGAATAATGGACGGAAATTTCCTCTCAATGGACAGAAATTTCTTCTTAACGTGGATGGAATTCTCTCTACGGAAGTGAAGGGAAGGAACTCACGATCACTCGAGAACTCTCAGACTCTTAATCACTCTCACTCTCTCAAGAAGGATGGCGCCTCAGCGGAAGGCAGAACCAAGCTCTGATACCATGACAAAATATGAAGAGGGGAGAGGAGAAGAGTGGAGATGAGGAGAGAGGGCACAGCTAGAGAGCACACCACAAATGACTAACTGTACACTAACTGTACACTAGAATTAGTTGAAAAAATAGAATATATACAAACCCTTTTAGGGTTAGGGTTAGGGGATCTAACCCTTTCCTTTATAGCACTCTATAAGGTTAGTGCTATGCACATATGATCACGTGATGGTGCTATGCACACATGATCACATGATGTTGAGCGTGAACTCTCAACAGTGTGGACTACTAAAGCTGCATCTATTGGAGGCTATCATTATTTTGTCACTTTTATTGATGACTACAGCAGAAAAGTTTGGGTGCATTTTATGAAAAAGAAAAGTGAAGTGTTTGGGCATTTCAAAGCTTTTAAAGCTATGGTTGAAAAGGAAATAGGCCTGCAAATAAAATGCCTAAGGTCAGATGGAGGGCGAGAGTACCTCTCAAATGAGTTTGCAAGGTTCCTGCAGGAGCATGGCATAAAGCAGCAATATTCATGCAGTCATACCCCACAGCAAAATGGGCTTGTAGAAAGGAAAAACAGGCATATTGGAGAGGTATCTCGGGCCATGCTAAATTGAAAAAGACCTACCAGATTATTATTGGGCTGAAGCAGTTGCTACAACAGTTTACATAATGAACAGGACTCCCACTACAGCAATACATGGCATGACGCCAGAGGAGATGTATACTGGTAGAAAACCAGATATTTCTCATTTGAAAATTTTTTGTTGCATTGCCTATGTTCATGTGCCAGATGAGTTGAGGTCCAAGTTGGATCCAAAAGCTGAAAGTGCATCTTTTTTGGTTATTCTCTGCAGCAGAAAGGGTATAGATGCTATAACCCTTCTACTTGTAAGTTTACAGTGAGCAAAGATGTTGTTTTTTATGAGATGAGCAGCTGGTATAAACCAATAAATGTGATTGATGATATAGATGCACAAAATGATAATGCTGCACAGAATTCACAGCAGCAATCACAAAATATTAGTGGACCTGTAGTGTCCTCTAGCAGTGGTTCACATACTTTTCCATGGACAGGCAGATTGAGATCAGGAGAATCTCCTCAAAGCAATGTAGATAGTGGTATGCAGGTATCACGAAAAGGAAAAGAGAAGGTAGATCAGCCCATGTTTGATGTGAATGCAGGTCACTCTTATGTGGATGGTGAATCCAGTGGCTCAGAACAGAGCATTGATGATGAGTTGGGTATTCCTTCTGTTGTTACACCTGGAGTAAGGAAGACCAGGGATGTTTTGAGAGCACCTAGAACTGAGCCTACTTTGTGCAGGTCTACCAGAGCTAGGTATCCTGTGGATAGGCTGAAATATGATGGATTTACAGCCACTCACTATGCCTATATGGTCAAAGTGATACAGGAACCAGAACCCACTTCTTTTGAGCGAGCCATGGGAAAAGAAAAATGGGAGAAAGCCATGGATAAAGAAATGGATGCCTTGGAAGCAAATGCTACATGGGAATTGGTGCCTTTGCCTAAAGACAAGAATGCAATTGGCTATAAGTGGGTTTATAAGGTGAAGCACAATGCAGATGGTTCTATGAACAGATACAAGGCAAGATTAGTTGTCAAGGGGTATGCATAGACATATGGCATTGATTATGAAGAAACATTCAGTCCAGTTGCAAGGATGGCAACTATAAGAGCAGTCATTGCTATGGCTACATCAAAGGGATGGTCTTTACATCAGATGGATGTAAAGAATGCCTTCTTACATGGTGATTTGCAAGAAGAGGTCTTTATGGAGCAGCCACCAGGTTATGTTCATGCTGTTCATCCTGAGTTTGTTTGTAGGTTGAAGAAAGCCTTGTATGGCTTAAAGCAAGCACCTAGAGCATGGTCTGACAAGATAGGACAGTATCTTGTCACTATTGGCTTTCATATTTCCAAGGCAGATTTCTCACTTTATGTGAGAAAAACAGAGAAAGGTATTATGCTGCTTGTCATTTATGTTGATGATTTGATCATAACAGGTGATAGTGATGAAGATATCCTTCATGTGAAAATATTATTGAAGCAGAAGTTTGAGATGAAGGATTTGGGAGAGCTGCGTTATTTCTTGGGCATTGAGGTGATTAGATCACCAAGTGGGATACGGCTCTTGCAGAGGCAGTATGGATTGGACATGCTATCCAAATATGGGATGACAGGCTGTAAGCCTATTTCGATTCCTTTGGTGATTAGATCACCAAGTGGGATACGGCTCTTGCAGAGGCAGTATGGATTGGACATGCTATCCAAATATGGGATGACAGGCTGTAAGCCTATTTCGATTCCTTTGGAGCAGAATGTGAAGCTGAGCACAGATGCAGGTGAGCCTCTGGAAGACCCTACTATGTATAGAGGCATAGTAGGAAGTTTGATTTATATGACTATTACCAGGCCAAATTTGAGCTATGTTGTTGGATTGGTAAGTCAGTTTATGCAGGCTCCAAGGAAACTGCATTTGGATGTGGCTAGACGCATACTCAGGTATGTGAAGTCCACATTGCAGTATGGACTATTTTATGAGGTTGGGGTTCAGATACAATTGCATGGATACACTGATGTTGATTGGGCTGGTAGTATTTCTGATAGACGATCTACCAGTGGATATGTGTTCTCTTTTGGGAGTGTTGCAGTCACTTGGAGCAGCAAGAAATACCATACAGTTGCCTTGTCGAGCACAGAGGCTGAGTACAGAGGGGTGCAGCAATGGCTGCATGTGAGGTAGCTTGGTTGCATAAGCTACTTTATGATATGCATCAGTCTATAGATGGGCCAATTGTCATTTATTGTGACAACATGAGTAGTATACACTTGGCAAATAACCCAGTCTATCATGCTAGAACAAAGCATATTGAGGTGCATTATCACTATGTTCAGGAGAAGGTTTTACTAGGTCTTATTGATCTAGTTTATGTCAACATAGAGGATCAGGTAGTTGACATATTTACGAAGGCGTTGGGCACAGAGAAGCTGCACAAGTTCAGAGACGTGCTTGGTGTGCAGGAATTGGGATTGAGCTCGAGGGGGAGTGTTGAGATATCGAGCTCCACTCGTGATATGCCAAGGTGACCGTTGTGCATTTATGTCACCGACTTGTTAGATGCAGATGCGGTTGGTACACCGCCCATGAATAATAGCTAGATGACAGCTATCCTTATGTACTCTAGTTCATGGCTCAGTTAGAATGCCACCTTAGTTAGCTGAGTTTGGTTTGAGACCCACATATAGGGTTCTTCTACTTCTTTGACCTAGAGTTCTTTTGGCTTTCACAACTAAGAAGAGGAAAACTGTTTTCAGCCTCTACCTTTGTGTGTATTCCCCCATTGTGTATGTGAGAAAGCCGCAAGTGAGACTCCTTCCTTCTCTCCCACTATCTTCACAAGCAACACAATAGAAAGTCCCATAAAGATCTTGCAAATCAAGAACCAATAGTCTAGAAACACAATGAGTGTTCGGGGATCCGGAAGTACCAAACAGTTGGGCATCTGAAAGTATCGAGAACAGTTGGGTAGGTAGAAGTACCAAATAACCTAAAATACAACGAGCATAAACTACACGCATATGACAAGAGGCAAGCTAGTGTGGATTAGACACAACTTATATAATAGCAGGAATGAAATAACAACCTCTTCGCATCCGAAAGTACAGAACAACTGGGAAAACGAGCATCCGAGATTACAAAGAACATCCGAAAGTAACCAAGAAAATGGGCATTCGGCAAAACCAAGAGAAAAGAGAAACAACAATCACGATGATCACATCCATATGAGTACTCAATATGTAATCCATATGTGCCACGTCCAAACAAGTACTTAATAAATAATCCATATGTGCCATGTCCAAACGAGTACTCACTAAGTAATCCATATGTGTTCATCATGAAAGCCAGATAAATATGTGTCACATCGAAATGAGGACTCAATAATAATACATATGCCATATCGAGATGAGTACTCAAGTAGTTAGCCATATGCCACATCCAGACAAGTACTCAAGCAGTTAGCCATATGTGTTCATAAATATTATCAACAACTAAAAGATGTTGAACCTTGCCATGTCCAAACAAGTATGCAATAAGTAATCCATAGGTGCCACAGCCAAATGAGTACTCGATAAGTCAGCCATCTATGTTCATGAAAAAGACATATAAGTATAGCTCACCACATATAGGGTGGAATAAAAGGGTGAAATAAAAGTATGCCTTGCTTGAAGATACAAGGTGAACCAATGAGTAAATACATACCATAAGTCATCAATAAGTTAATTGAGAAAGAAGGAACAAACCGTTGGTCTAGCAAGACCTTGCATGCACTCGTAAATATAGATGAGTATGAAAAAGAAAGTAGATGTACTCATCTTGTAGTTATGCAATGTGCATTTAGTCCATTGGATTATATCTAAGCACCTATGCAAACCTACATGTACTCGGAGACAATATGAGCTCAGCCTGGAAACAAACGAGTGCCTTGAAAATGACAAGGAAATATGTGAGAAGTGCCTTCGCATATGTGAAGTAACGCATCCAAGAAGTAATGATATCAAAGCTAAATAGAAAAGAAACATTAAAAGAAAACATGTTAGCATGTTAACAACACAAAACATTTGACAAGTCCTTTTCTTCCATAGGATGGATCAGCTTGTAAAAGTGAAGCTAGTGCTGAATAGCAGAGGTACAATCTTCCTCCTGCTTGTTCCATTGCCAAAAGCTGTGTCTTCCCTCACTCACTCTACTGGTGCTACAGGCAACATTGTAGTGCTTGGATTGCCTCTCTCTCATACACACTCACACACAGGTGCAAGCTTCCTCCTACCTACTCCATCACCAAGAATCCTTATTGAGTTGGAGTATTCTCTTGTGTGGACTCTCTCTCTCTCCAATGACACGAATTATTTCAGACTACATTGAAGGGGCTACCGTAATCTTGTTAGGATCTCCTTGCAATCAAGCTTTCTTGAAGCTTTGGTAAGTATGCTCACCATAGTCACCAGAACTTGTTGTTTCCACTTGGTCGAGTTATGGAGATGATGTAGAAAGTTGTATGGATTCTTGGTTTGTGTTGTTCATCATTCAAAGCATTGCTTATTCCACATTTTTGTATGTGTGCTACATAGAATATTCCATTACTCACAGCCCTGAAGTCTTTGTAGCTCAAATGTAAACCTAGAATTCAGTGCAGGCTAGGACTTAGCAATGCTTTGAATGGTTAACATGCATATGTTATGTGGCACACTACAGAAACATAGTAGAACATTTCAATACACAGAGATGGGGCACAACATGTATGCACTATACAACATTATCTGTGCTATACAAGGCTATACACCCCACAAAATCTTCTACGTAGTGCATAGTTTGAGTGCACACATAGATATGGAGCTATGTATACTATATAGCTCACTGTTTGTGCTACTCAAACCTATATAGCAAATAATTTCAATATACATAGATGCAACACACCATGTATGCTCTATAGCACACTATTTGTGCTATTCATCTTGCAAGTCCTACCTCAGAAGGCTACACCTTTCATTGTTCCCACTGTCAGTTGCTTAGTCAAGCTAATAGAATAGCCCTTCCTAGTTGTGACTTTGAATGAAGTAGCGATAATTAACTTGGAGAAAGTAGGACTTGGGCAAAAATCTTTTAATATAATTATTTTTTTCAAGGACTTCAAAATCAAGTCCCTAGCATCATACTTTAAGTCCTAACTAGCTTTAACTAGCCCATGATAGTCCACATCTTTAGCACATGAAAAGAAACCCACTATATAGCCTTCCATGAAATTATAGATATCTCCCATACACTGAGGAGATACTAATATTCTTTGCAATCCTCTCTTCCTCTTCATCTTGTTCCACTGGCTACCGAAGTGTACTTGAAAAGATCTATAATTTCATCAAGGCTAGCACAAAACACAGGCTTCCATGAAATTATAGATCTCATGTACACTTAGGAGATAGTAATATTCTTTGTAATCCTCTCTTGCTCTTGATCTTGTTCCCCTAGCTGCTAAAGTGTACTTGGGAAGATCTATAATTTCATCAAAGGCTAGCACACAACACATGCAATTTGCCATTGTGGCTAGATTGGGGGTTTCTTTTCATGTGCCATGAGGATTGGGACTCTAGACAACAAGGCAAGTGAGGAGACAAAGATGAAGATGCCCAACATAGTGAAGATGAGACACTTGCAGAAGCCAAGGATTATTAACAACAACATTATATTGAAATATATTGCCATGTACTAAGTGTGAGACCATTGCATTGAAAGAACAAGGGCATTGCTCGTATGTTATATTATAATAATATTGCATTGAGAGAAACATAACCGTACTATACCATTCCACAAATGACAGTCTTATTTGGTCATTGCATTCCAAGAAGGTTGTTAAGAGCACACATGGAAAAGAAAACATTTCAAAGACATGAAGCAAGACTTGAAATAAGAACACTTCAAACGATTCTATTTTGCAACACAAAAAGGAATCCAATCAGTTTGTGATCTCCAAACAAGAAACATAGGAGAAAGAAAGAATGAATTCTATTAAAGTGAATATTTATATATAAAAGAAGTTGATATCCACTATATGCCATTGCTTCCATCTTCATAACTAAGGCCAGCAACAACTGTATTTGACCATATACTCCAAAATGTCAATGGATTATGTATCATGGAACAGGTCATGCTCAAATGGTGATGTGTAGGACTACCAATCCTCCATTTGAAGCCAGACAAATAGCCACAGTGTGTCCATCAAATAGGAGCACATTTCTTCAAGACCTTGCATCTCAAACTTTGGAAGTATTCTCCATGTTCCATATGGGTTTCTACAAATCTTATATAAGGAGTCATCCAAAATAATATTGTTGGCTATTGCTGACAAGTGCGTGAACTGGTTCCAAATAGTTGGCAAGTCCTTCAAGATAATTGGCTTCTCATTCAACAACTCTCCATTTATATTCACCATGAGTCCATCATTATAACAGTCTTCCTGAGCCAGAACTGTTATCTTTTCAAAATGTTGTGGAAAGCATGCGTGGAGGATTTTGTTTACTTTTGTTCTTCTGGATTTGCTTTAAATAAACACTTCAAAACATGACACACAAAAGTCCAAGAAGGCAACAACATCTCTATGAATAAACACGGTTTGTCCCTTGGACTCTTTACGTTTTTCCATCACGTTTGCATAATCTCCATGATACGACTCAACAACCTTTACTAGAAGGCCATTCAAGCCTAAGATCATAGCTTTGCATTCTCGAATGCTATAATGGTAGGTGTAGCACACCTGCTAATAACACACTTTCACTAACTAACATGCTAACAGATATTTTAACAAATATGTTAATAGATATGCTAGCACACAAGTGAGGTAATATCACAAATGTACTCAAAACGTAGGTATGTTGAATTTGAGGTCTATTAGAAAACTTGAGACATTCAACCTTCCACCATGATTCTTACCAAATAGATCCTTGCCAATAGTTGTTGTTGCAGATTGCATACCAACAGGAGGATTTTTGGTATCATTGTCTGCAAATATCCCAACCATTGTCTTCACAGCATCATCAATTGCATAGGTGCAATTGGAAGCCTTGCATGATGAGCCCATGGAGCAAGTTGTGGCAAAGCATAGAGCATGCTAGCTATGTTTGCATGGCAACCAATATCATGGGGTTTTCATGCTCAAGGGACACCCCACAACCTATGCACCACCCTACAACATTGATTTGGCCCTCTACTACATTGATGTAGCATCTGCAAAGCCAAAGCACACTGGCCTCCCAACTCTGACAAATGCTCTAAGTGCAGGTCAACCACAACTCGCAAACATGATACTACATGGACCAAGTCTTAGAACTATTGAATGAATATATACAAATGCAACTGAAAGTGGGACTAGTGACAGTTAAAGTTAGATGCACACGCTTGGGCATCAAACAAGTCTTTCTCAGCATGTCCAGTGTCCAAGTGCACCAAGGTCTTAGAGAGATGTTCCATTGTCAATTGCAGCTCAAACATCCTCTTTGTATCTGTAGAGTTTGGCTGCAAGGATCACAATTCAATGTCCACTTACTCCTTCTTTGCTCTAAGTTGCTTCACAATTGCACTTACACTTTCCCAACTCCTCTTCCTAACCTCTACATTTGTTAATGAAGTGTTTGCCCCCTCCAACTCTTGTGCAATAGTTTTAAGTTTAGCATCCAAGTGATCAATCAAAGAAATAATTTTTTCCTCTGCATGTGGGTGGCAAACAAGCATACGACCCCTGTTTTCCCATTCCCTGTAATTTGTCTCCTTGATATGGGGGTTTCTTCAAGACACCCCTTCTCATATGTTCCACGAAAGTGATCCTAAAAGTAATATTCCTCATCATCATGGATTGCCAAATTTCCTTCATTATTTCTCTTCCACTCAATGGTGTGGCTCTCAAAATAGCCACTTTTCTTTAATTCCTCGACATGCTACTCTGCAAAAACTACCCATGCAAAATCTACTGAACTACCTTGCTCGATCACAAAGGCCTCGCAAAGGCCACTGTGACCTCTATATTAGAAGGGCATTATTTTGGCTATAGCTTATTGTGGAAAAGAAGAAAATCCCTATATGCTTTGAGATGAACACTGCTACACTTAATTCTGTACATGGACAAATCTCTAGGAGTTTTAAACATGCCCGACCAATCCCTCTCGCCTCCTTTACGGTTTCTGGATCCATTCCCATCAAACTAAGTCTGTATTTAGCATGAAAAGCCTCCTTCATAAGGCACAACCTCCTTTTCTTTGGATACTCTGGTTTGGGAGCTTTCCACCACCTTGAAGACATAATAAATTATGTGGAGACGAGACATAGAGGAAAAAAAACCTGTAGGTATAGAAATAGGATGAACCAGTAGTAGAAGAGGCTTGCATGTCCACTCTCCTCCTCTTTGGAGGGTTGTTGTCTTCTACTTGTTCTCTCCTACACCTCCTTCCTCTTTCTGTTTGGAAGCCTTCTTCAGAGCTAGAGCTGGAGGTTCTCTCGTAAGAGCATATTTCTTTTTTGCTGGTAGTCATGCTCAGAGCTAGAGCTGGAGCTGGCTCTCTGGCTTCTCTTGAACCTATTCTCTCTTATGCTTCCTTCCCTCCCTAAAGTTGTGGAGCCCATGCTCACCACTCCTTCCCTTCCCAGCCATGATGATCAGGTTGTGCAAGCACGTTGCCCGTTATAGAATTTGCACTTTTTGAGCTACTCTCACTAAGGCTCCCAACTGTCATTCAACTTCACTTGGATTCACTTGAGAGCAAGGCCATGCCTTGTTATGACTATTCCCGTACTCTTAAACATTATTTTATAAAATAAAAATACCAAATAAATATGAATCATTCTCAAATGTGTGTGCTTTCAAATCATGCTATCTTGTCTATGCTTAAAAGTACAAAAAGTGTAGCGGGTTAATGTGCTTCCACCCATAAGCTAAAAACAAATTCTGTGGGGTAGGATGGAGCTTGTTTTAGTCCCATCCTGCCCCATAGAAACAATCCCCATCCTACCCCATAGATTTTTTTTCCCATTAGAATCATGATTAAATGTTACAAATGAGGAGATGTACATGTTACAATTTTGCAAAGAAGGTCTACAAAGTAATGGCAAATCTACTGAAGTAATGTGCTACAAAATGGAAAAAGTGCCAAACTCCAAAATGGCAAATCTATCGAAGTAATGCGCTACAAAATAATAAAAGTGCCAAACTCCAAAATGGTAAATCCCTCAAAGTAATGCACTACAAAAGAGCAAAAGTGCCGAAATATTGAACGACTAAATGTCCTATCCTACTATTGCTCCTCCTCATCCTCCTCACCCTCCTTGCCCTCCTTGCCCTCGATCTCTCTATGTGCACCCTTCTTGTCCTCCTCGTCCTCCTCGCCCTCGATCCCTCTGCGTGCACCTGATCCCTGACCCTCCTCTTCTATGAGCCTAACCGCTTCTTCTTTAGATCCAGTCTCTCCGTCTGGATCTCTAGATGGGTCAAACATGCCTCCCTAAGAATGAAACAAGTTAGAAAAACTAAGAGCGTCAATTTTAAGACAATGGTGATAGTCAAATGATAAAATGAAGAGGAATAGGGTATACTCACATGATGTGCCGCTACCCTTTCCTAATAGATGTGGACTCCTTCTTTCTCCTTCTCTTTAAACCATTCCTTGGCTCCAATCTTGAATTCCCTTCTATACTACTCCTTGTCTAGAGGCCTTCTAATCATAGATTCTTGTGGATCCAAACTCAATTAGTTAGATATGAATGACAAAACATTTGAACGATTGAACATATTAGATATTTAGTAGAAGATAAATATATACATACCACCCATGCCTCGTTGGTGAGTCTACCACTGCTCCCAAGGTGCAAAGGACCTACAATCTCCAGGGGTATCCTTGCCACCCTCTACTATGGCTTAAACATGTCTGGATTCTCCTTGTGCTCCTTCTTTGCTCTCTTCCAATCTTTTGGGTCCACCTACCTTGGCTTGTGCACTTAACCTCCTTAATAGCCTCCCTTAGTTCATATCTATAAGACTTAAGGAGCTACCCCATGCATGTAAGCATGGCATTTCGATCAAACTCATACCCCTTAGCATTTGGAAAGTGTCTCTTGAGGGCATCTATGATGGCCTCCTTGGCTCTATTGTCCTATTGGTTCCAAGGTTTGAATATATCCTTGGGGAAGTGTGTGCTCACCAACCTCCTCATGTATTTTGTGATCGCCTCCCATCATCATCTTGTATAACCTCCCCAATGTTGTTCACTCTATAGGATGGGTCCTCGAGCAAAATAAAGTCTAAAGGATGTGCACGGTGGGATAGAGTAGCAGAGCTAGAGTGAGGGGTGGAGCGAGCGCTTAAGGAGTGAGAAGTAGGGGACTGAGTGGTCTTTCAGGTAGTGTGGCCTGTGAGTGGATAGGTCAAGGGATAAAACTGGTGCTATGTCTCATGATATAAGGGAGACCTGCAGCAGTACGAGTGTGCAAACTGAATGGCCTTCTAGTAAAGGTTGAGGTCTATTAGCAAACTTGAGACATTCAACCTTCCACCATGATTCTTACCAAATAGATCCTTGCCAATAGTTGTTGTTGCAGATTGCATACCAACAGGAGGATTTTTGGTATCATTGTCCACAAATATCCCAACCATTATCTTCATAGCATCATCAATTGCATAGGTGCAATTGGAAGCCTTGCATGATGAGCCCATGGAGCAAGTTGTGGCAAAGCATAGAGCATGCTAGCTATGTTTGCATGGCAACCAATATCATGGGGTTGTCATGCTCAAGGGACACCCCACAACCTATGCACCACCCTACAACATTGATTTGGCCCTCTACTACATGATGTAGCATCTGCAAAGCCAAAGCATGCTGGCCTCCCAACTCTAACAAATGCTCTAAGTGCAGGTCAACTACAGCCCGCAAACATGATACTACATGGACCAAGTCTTAGAATTATTGAATGAATATATACAAATGCAACTGAAAGTGGGACTAGTGACAGTTAAAGTTAGATGCACATGCTTGGGCATCAAACAAGTCTTTCTCAGCATGTCGGGTGTCCAAGTGCACCAAGGTCTTAGAGAGATGTTCCATTGTCAATTGCAGCTCAAACATCCTCTTTGTATCTGTAGAGTCCGGCTGCAAGGATCACAATTCAATGTCCACTTACTCCTTCTCTACTCTAAGTTGCTTCACAATTGCACTTACACTTTCCCAACTCCTCTTCCTAACCTCTACATTTGTTAATGAAGTGTTTGCCCCCTCCAACTCTTGTGCAATACTTTTAAGTTCAGCATCCAAGTAATCAATCAAAGAAATAATTTTTTCCTCTGCATGTGGGTGGCAAACAAGCATACGAACCCTGTTTTCCATTCCCTGTAATTTGTCTCCTTGATATGGGGGTTTCTTCAAGACACCCCTTCTCATATGTTCCACGAAAGTCATCCTGAAAGTAATATTCCTCATCATCATGGATTGCAAAATTTCCTTCATTATTTCTCTTCCACTCAATGGTGTGGCTCTCAAAATAGCCACTTTTCTTTAATTCCTCAACGTGCTACTCTTCAAAAACTGCCCATGCAAAATCTACTGAATTACCTTGCTCGATCACAACTGGCCTAAACTATTTTTCGTACACCCTCGCAAAAGCCACTGTGACCTCTATATTAGAAGCGCATTATTTTGGCTACACCTAATTGTGGAAAAGAAGAAAATCCCTATATGCTTCGAGATAAACACTGCTACACTTAATTCTATACATGGACAGATCTCTAGGAGTTTTAAACATGCCCAACCAATCCCTCTCACCTCTTTTATGGTTTCTGGATCCATTCCCATCAAACTAAGTCCGTATTTAGCATGAAAAGCCTCCTTCATAAGGCACAACCTCCTTTTCTTTGGATACTCTGGTTTGGGAGCTTTCCACCACCTTGAAGACATAGTAAATTATGTGGAGACGAGACATAGAGGGAAAAAAACACTATAGGTATAGAAAAAGGATGAACCAATAGTAGAAGAGGCTTGCATGTCCACTCTCCTCCTCTTTGGAGGGTTGTTGTCTTCTACTTGTTCTCTCCTACACCTCCTTCCTCTTTTTGTTTGGAAGCCTTCTTCGGAGCTAGAGCTAGAGGTTCTCTCGTAAGAGCATATTTCTTTTTTGTATTGGTAGTCATGCTCAGAGCTAGAGTTGGAGGTGGCTCTGGCTTCTCTCGAACCTATTCTCTCTTATGCTTCCTTCCCTCCCTAAAGTTGTGGAGCCCATGCTGACCACTCCTTCCCTTCCCAGCCATGATGATCAGGTTGTGCAAGCACGTTGCCCGTTATAGAATTTGCACTTTTTGAGCTACTCTCACTAAGGCTCCCAACTATCATTCAACTTCACTTGGATTCACTTGAGAGCAAGGCCATGCCTTGTTATGACTATTCGCATTCTCTTAAACATTATTTTATAAAATAAAAATATCAAATGAATATGAATCATTCTCAAATGTGTGTGCTTCCAACTCATGCTATCTTGTCTATGCTTAAAAGTACAAAAAGTGTAGCGGGTTAATGTGCTTCCACCCATAAGCTAAAAACAAATTCTGTGGGGCAGGATGGAGCTTGTTTTAGTCCCATCTTGCCCCATAGAATCCCCATCCTACCCCATAGATTTTTTTTCCCATTAGAATCATGATTAAATGTTACGAATGAGGAGGTGTACATGTTACAATTTTGCAAAGAAGGTCTACAAAGTAATGGCAAATCTACTGAAGTAATGTGCTACAAAATGGAAAAAGTTCCAAACTCCAAAATGGCAAATCTATCAAAGTAATGCGCTACAAAATAATAAAAGTGCCAAACTCCAAAATGGCAAATCCTTCAAAGTAATGCATTACAAAAGAGCAAAAGTGCCGAAATATTGAACGACTAAATGTTCTATCCTACTATTACTCCTCCTCATCCTCCTTGCCCTGCTTGCCCTCCTCACCCTCGATCTCTCTATGTGCACCCTTCTTGTCCTCCTCGTCCTCCTCGCCCTCGATCTCTCTACGTGCACCTGATCCCTCATCCTCCTCTTCTACGAGCCTAACTGCTTCTTCTTTAGATCCAGTCTCTCTATCCGGATCTCTAGATGGGTCAAACGTGCCTCCCTAAGAATGAAACAAGTTAGGAAAACTAAAAGCGTCAATTTTAAGACAATGGTGATAGTCAAATGATAAAATGAAGAGGAATAGGGTATACTCACATGATGTGCCGCTACCCTTTCCTAATAGATGTGGACTCCTTCTTTCTCCTTCTCTTTAAACCATTCCTTGGCTCGAATCTTGAATGCCCTTCTATACTCACCCAGGGGTAGTCCCCTAAGGAGTCAACTAAGTGGAATCAAAGTCCTCTGGAGAGTAGAGCCCATGACATCTCCTTCTATGAGGGGTCCCATGATCACAGGGTAAGTGCTCTCCAGACATGCGATGTGATGAAATGTATAATTTGGGGGGATTGGACAAACACAGACACAAACAAGAAAAGAAACACAAACACAAGAACGGGTAAGAAGTGTAAAAAGCAATAAATACTTACACTTTACTACTTAAAACTCAAGTTCAGTTTACTAAAACTATGAAAAGACAATTTACTTATTAAAAGACTTTATCATATATCTCCATAAAATACATTACCATATGTATCCAAAAGAGTTTTTAGATACAAAACTTGGGTCCAAAAGAATGTTCATATACAAAATTTGGGTCCAAAGGAGTGTTCATATACAAAATTTATCTCCAAAGAGTATTCATATACAAAAAATTTCTCCAAAAGAGTATTCATAAACAAAATCTATCTCCAAAAGAGACATTTCATGCATATGCTAAAGAGAGGAGGGATCTACTGCTCTGCATTACTATCACTCATACCATCCTCCTCCTCATGGCTAGATGGGGGGTCAATTGGGACTTGATCTTGCATGTCTTCAAATATATACTGAAACTCTTCTTGGACGATGTACCCATGGTCCAAAAGATGTCTACACAAACCATGATGTCTTTGACAGTCTCCTCATTAATTTGTGGCTCAAAGCGGTCTGTCCAAAGCTTGCAAAGATCTCGTAGGTTGTTTTGTGCTACCCCACCCACATGCTTACACTTTGAAACAACCCAAAGTGCATGGGTGGGGTAGCATTACTTTATTCCTCTTTATCCTCCTCATCTTTTGTACATTTGATTCTTTCCTTTTCCCTTCTTTGCTTCATCCTTCTTCAATCGTTAAAGTCTCCCCTCCTCTCTTCCTTGCCTTACACCACTCCCCTGCTATATCTCTTGTCATTCCCTCCTGGTCTATTACTCGTTCCTTTCCTATTGCTCTCTCGTCATTCCCTTCTTGTTGTTCCCCTCCTTCCAATCTGCTACTCCTCGTCACTCCCTTCTCGTCATTCCCTTTTCATCGCTCTCTCTCTTCTACTCCCAATGGCCCCTAGTGAAGAGGGTATGACATCATACTTGGAGCAGCTGTGCCATCAGCATTATGATATAAAGGATGGGGAGGTATATGTGGCATCATGCCCTGGGGCGCATCTATGTCCGAAGGAAAAGAGAGGAAAGAAAGAGCAGAGGGAAAGAGAGGAAAAGAGAGGGGAGAATGAGAGGAAAAGAGAGGAGGGAAAGAGATAGGAAAGCCAAAAAGAGAAAGAGGAAAATAGAGGAGAGAACTTAAGAGAGGAGAGAAAAAGAGGAGATGGAAAAGAAAGAAGACGAGAGGAGAAAAGAGAGAATCAGAGGAGGGAATGAGAGGAAAAGAGAGGGGGGAGAGGGGAAAAGAGAGGAAGAGGAAAAGAGAGGGGAGAAAGAGGGGAAAGAGAGAAAAGAGCAAAGGGGAAAGAGAGGAAAAGAAAATAAGAGAAAGGGGATAAGCGAGAAGTCAAGGAAAAGAGAAGAGAGAAAGAGATAGGAAAGAAAAAGTGGAAAATAGAGGGGAGAAAGAGGGAAAAGAGTGGAGGGAAAGGGAGGAAAAGAGAGGGGAGAAAGAGGGAAAAGAGAGGAGAAAAGAGGGGAGGGAAAAGAGAGGATAAAAGAGGGGAGAGAAAAGAGAGGGAAATAAAATAAGAGAAAAGGGAAAAGAGAGGAGAGAAAGAGATAGGAAAGAGACAAAGGAAAAGAGAGAAGGGGAAAGAGAGGAGAAAAGAGAGGAAAGAGGAGTGAAAATAAGAGGGGGAAATAAAAAAATAGAAAGGGGAAAAGAGAGGAGTGAAGAAAAAGAGAGGAGAAAAAGAGATAGAAAAGAGAAAGAGGAAAAAAGAGGGGAGAAAGAGAGAGAATAGAAGAGGAAAGAGAGGGGGAAAAGAGGGGAGAAAGAGACAAAGAGAGGATCCGAAATAAGAGAAGAGAAAATAAGAGAGAAAGACAGAAGGGAAAAGAGAGGAAAAGAGAGGGGAGAAAGAGAGGAAGAGAGAGGGGGGAAAGAGGGAAAAGAGAAGAGCAAAAGAGAGGAGGGAAAGAGATGGGGGCAAGAGAAAAGAGGAGAGAAAAAAAGATGGGAAAAAGAGGGAAAAGAGAATGCCCATCACTGCAGGTGCTAGCTGTAGGCCAATGTATCATGAAAAGAAAAACAGGAAAGAGAGGAAGCACGTTCTTCCCTAGAAAGTATGTGTCCTGGCACCGGATGATCCCACTCGGAAGAGGAGGTGTTTCGTGTTTATTGCCCTATAAAAGAGAGAAAACGTACCATTTTTTAGAAAACTAATTAGTGAAAGGAGGAGTTTGAGAAGCAACATTCCAAAGGGTACGGATTGAGAACACAAAGAGAAGCCTATAAACAAGGAAAATGCACGAAAGCAATAGGTAAATCTTTCATACTCTTCTCTTTCATGATTGTTTTTCATGTATTGTTTCAGGATTGTTTCTTCCTTGAGAGAAAGAAGAGGAAAGGAGGAGAGAAACTTTAGAGAAAGGAAGGAAAATTAGAGGAAGGGAAACAAGAGGAGAGGAAGAAATAAAGACAAAGAAACCAAACAAACTTGAAATAGAAGTGGAAGAGAAGAGTTCTTACCTTGAGATGGAGAGGGAGTTGCACCAAGTCTTGTAGGTGCAAAGGGAGAATTTAGGAGAGGATGGGAGAGGTGGGAGGGGGAGGGAGGAGACAAGGAGTCCGATCACGAGCTGAAAGCAAAAGCAAGAGAGGAGAACGCACGAAAAATCAAATGGCATCACAGGACGAATAGCGTTGGTTTTTGGTCCCCAAAGTCTATCGGTATGGGTGTCATTATAAATGTGGGTATATAAAAGTAGAGCATCGATATGGACGTCAGTATGGGAGTCCATATATACCGACACCCATACCGACAAAACATGGGATTCTGGGGATTTAGGGTTTAGGGTTTTTGGGGGGCTTGAGAGATTTTGGAGGGTGAGTGGGTGTTTGAAGGGATTTTGAGGGGATTTAGGCCCCGGGGTGTTTGGGGAAAGAGAGGGGATTTGGAGGGCAGTAAAGGGGTTTGAGGGAATATGGGGGATTTGGGTGTTTGGGTGTTTGGATGTTTGACTTGATTGGGGGGGATGGTTTTGGATATGTTCAAGTGGAGAGGATGACTAGTGACAGCTCATCGGATAGGGGGCCACCTCCCGAACGTTTGGAGTGGCTTCATGAGAGATTTCCTTTTCCTTCCATGCAGTGCAAGCAAGCAGTTCATCATCAATGCCATATTGTCATGTGCCACTTGTAGATGTATGGAGAGGCATCACCAGAAGAGGATATTGGTTGTCATGCTAGTGCATCATTGGTAAACCACACACTAACCTTGTATCATTATACAGGATGAGGAGAGCAGCGAGGGAGCACGTCCACCACCACCACAGTTCGAGCAAGATAATCTTGAGGATGATCCTCTAGAGGAGGACGAGGGTATGGCAGACATGATGGATTCTATTTTTGGAGGCATTACGAGAGATGGGGGTGAGATGTTTGGGCATGAGACTATGATGCAAGATTTGACATAAACAGGCTTGTATGATGGTGCAAGGATGACAAACCTACAAGCTTGCCTCTCGATCTTGAATTTGCAAGCAAAGTATGGATGGTCAGACACAAGTGTCTCAGACTTGATGAGGTTTGGAGCCTTGAACTTAGTATTGTTAGATATGCTCAATGCCCCACCCTCCTGGTAACCACCAATGGTCCAAGGTGCTCAAGTTGGAAGGCCCCCATATCAGGAGAAGCCATGTGTGAGCCTGAGAAACTGGATGGATCTTGACTTGCATGTCAGATGAGGTCTATCAATGAGACCATTGATGGTAGAAAGGTGATTGTGTGGGAGCCCCTTATTCTTGTTGGGGCCTGGGGGCCAGCTGGGGGGGTGTTAGATATGCTCAATGCCCCACCCTCCTAGTATGGCAATGGTCTAAGGTGCTCAAGTTGTAAGGCCCCCATATGAGGAGAAGCCATGTGTGAGCCTGGAACACTAGATGGTTGATCCTAACTTGCATGTCATATGAGGTCTATCAATGAGACCGTTGATAGTAGAAAGGTGATTGTGTGGGAGCCCCTTATTCTTGTTAGGGCTTGGGGGGGCCCTTGGTGAGGGTTCGTGGGCGAGAGCCCCTGAGGCAATGGTATAGGAAATATTCCCCGAATATTCCATGGATGACTAGTTGGTTCCACCAACTAGGTTAACTGGTCGGCTTCATCGACTAGGTTGACTGGGTGGTTCAACCGACTACGTTGATCTGACTACCGCCCTCATAGCTATATAAAGAGATGACCTCCCTAGTCCATTGCATCAGATCAGTTCAGATCATATTAGATCTTCCAATAGAGATCTTCCACCTAGTAGCTCTTCACCTAGTATCTTTCTAGATCACCATCTAAGCTCCACTGTGGGAGCGCATGGGTGGATGGAGCCATCATCTATATTACATCATATTGAAGGAAAATTTTGTTCATCTCCAATTTACTGTGTACTCTCTATTCTTTGTTCAATTTCTATTCCACTGCATCGTGTAATTTAACATGCTATCAGAGCCCAGGTGGCTCTAAGGATCGAAGAATAGAAGAGGGGCGAGAGCTTTAATAGCATACGGAGTGATGGCAATAGGAAGTGGCTCAACAGGAAGCAGCTCGAGTTTAGTAGCTGCTCTTGCACCAACAATCCAGGTGTTGAGGATTCACCCACCAGCCTTCATTGAAGGCAAGCTAGATGGTACGAACTACACTCTATGGAAATTTAAAATTAATGCTATTCTGGATTCATATGAGCTTTTGGAGACAGTACTGGGGACTGTCCCAGAACCACAAGGAACCCTTGACCCAGCAAATCCAAGGAGTATGATACCTCCTAATGCTGACCTTCTACAAGCTTGGAAACACAAGAATGTGGATGCTCTATGTTCCCTGGTTACAAGTACTACTGATAGTGTTTCGACCTTGATTCAGCATACATCTAAGGCAACTGTGGCCTGGAACATATTGAAGAGACAGTATGAGACGCGAAATCAGACAAGGATCCAAAACCTGGAGAATCAGCTCGCTAGTTGAGAAGTTTAATGAAGGAGAGACAGCAAAGGCATTCATAACCCGAATCAAAAATCTGTGTGACCAGATGGCTAGTGCTGGGATACAAAAGACTAGCGAAGAGTTTACTCGGCGGTGTCTGCGATATGTCCACCAAGGTTTGATGGACTAGTAATAGCGCTTAACACTCAGGTTAGACCCAAACCATTGTCATTTGAGGAGTTATGTCCTTTACTTATGGAGGAGGAATTGAGGCTTAAAGCTCGAGATGGAGGTGGCAATGGGGATGCTGCATTCTCTGCCACTGCGAAAGGCAAAGGTGGTTCTTCCACCAAAGGTGAGTCCTCTACTAGTGGTGACAAAAAGAAGAAGGGTGGCAAGAAGAAGTTTCATGTGATTGTAGATTGCCAGGTTAAGAAAGCAAATGAAAAGATAGATAAGGGGAAAGAGACAGCTAACACAGTGGAAGCAGAGTTGGATCTATTTCTACCATTGAAGAAGAGTGTTCCTCAGTTCAAGAAGCGTCAATCACTGATTCATGGGTGTTGGATAGCGGTGCCTCCCGTCACATGACCTTCAAGAAGGGTCTATATTGTTCCATGCAACCTCCATAGGAACCCATCACTGTGACGGTTGGAAATAATACAAAATGCCCTGTTGACAGTATAGGTATGGTTTCATTTGTTTCTATAAATGATGTGAAGAAACTATCTAATGTGCTATATGTTCCACAAATAAAGAGAAATTTACTATCAGCTTCTTTCATAACTGACCTTGAACATGAGGTGAGGTTCAACAAGACAGGAGCGAAAATTCTAGATAGTGCTTGCAATCTTGTTGGCACACGAGTAAGGAGGAACAACCTGTATGAGCTAAGTGCTCTTACAGCCACCACTGGAGTGGGCACAAGCAGACTTTGGCATGAAAGATTTGGCCACATCGGATTTGCAGTGCTGAAGGAGATGCAGAAGCAAGGTATGGTTGCTCACTTACCTGCAATAACAAAAATAAAAGAACCATATGAAGCTTGCATGATGGTCAAGCAATACAGAAAGAAAGATGTGGGTGTACTTTCTTCACGAAAAGGCTCAAGCTTTTGGGAAATTGAAAGAATGACTACATCTTATTGAAAATGAAATAGGGAGAAAAGTGAAGAAAATCAGATTGGATGGTGGTGGTGAGTTTGTTTCTACAGATTGGAGATTTTTGCAAGAGCAAAGGGATCAAGCAACAAACGACGACACCACATAGGCCTCAGCAAAATTTGATTGTTGAATGCCAAATGCGAACCACCATGGAGATGGGGAGGTGTATGTTGAAAGGTGCTGGACTGCTGCCAAACCACTTTTGGGCTGAGGCTGTCAATACTATAGTTTACATCCTTAATCGCAGCTATACAAAGGCACTCAAAGGTAAAACACCACATGAGGCTTACAGCAGTGAGAAGCCATCTGTCTCCCACTTCAGAACATTTGGGTGTGAATGCTATGCGCATGTACTAGACAAAGAGAGAAACAAGCTACAGCCAAAAGGCACCAAATGTATCTTCTTAGGCTATTATAATGAGAAGAAAGCCTATAAGTTGTATGACCGAGAGGCAAAGAAGATCATAGCAAGCCGCAATGTGGTGTTTAGGGAGCAACCACATGCAGTGGAGGCAAAGAAGAGCTCTTCCACTTTATCATCAAGCGAAGAGGTAATTCACTATGGACCTGTCCCACGAGCTATAAAGGAGAAGGAAATATAAGATGATGAAGGTATATGTCACCAACCTGTTGTTACACCACCGGAAAAGCCATTGCTGCGATGGGTAAGGGAGCTCTATGACCATGATAACCAAATGCCTATGTCTGTTGAGCAATATGCAAATGGACCAAGGTGGTCTTAGAGAATCGAGGAGCAAAGGATGGCTTCTGCTCACGTAGTCAATATGGCCTTGATGGCTGAGATTATTACAGAAGTAAAGGAGCCTGCAAGTTTGGAGGAAGCACTTGCAGACCGAGATTGGAAAAACATTATGCAAGTAGAATACGGCAACATCATAAAGAATGAAACTTGGGAGCTAGAGATCGACCACCTAACAGAAAGGTAATTGGCACCAAGTGGGTTTGGAAGGTAAAGAACAAGGCCAATGGGACTTTGTAAAAGTACAAAGCCAGATTGGTTGCACAAGGATTTTCACAGGTTGAAGGGTTTGATTTTCAGGAATCCTTCACTCCGACTGCTAGAATGACCACTATTCGCACAATACTATCGGTGGCTGCTCATAAAAAGTGGCCAGTTTATCAAATGGATGTTAAATTAGCATTCTTGAATGGTGACCTCAAGGAGGAGGTGTATGTAGCTCATCCACTTGGGTTTGAGGCCCCCCATTCTGAGAACTAAAGAAGGCTCTGTATGGGGCTGAAACGGGCCCCAAGAGCATGGTACCAATGGATAGACAAATTCTTTCATAAATTGAACTTCAAAAGATGTGCTCAGATGCTAACTTGTATGTGTACAAGAAAGGTGGAAAATCTGCTATTATTGTTCTATATGTGGATGATCTCCTTATTACAAATGACTACTACGAAGACATGATCTAGCAGACTAGAAAGGCGTTGAGCAAAGAGTTTGAGATGATAGACTTAGGCTTGATGCACTACTATTTGGGGATTGAAGTCTGGAAAGAGCCAGGCAAGATCTTCATCTCTTAGCAAAAATATGCAAGGGAGATCTTGAAGGAATTTGGTATGTCCGAGTGCAAGGAGATAGCTACACCTATGGAGGTAAATGTGAGGCTATCTATGGAGGATGCCTCACCACTAGCAAACATCGGGAGGTACAAGAAGTTGGTCGGCAGTCTCATCTACCTATGCAAAACTAGGTGCTATTGGCATTTTGAGTAGGTTCTCTAATAAGCCCCAAGAGAATTATTGGAATGCAGGGATGCGGGTGCTCAGGTATGTGAAGGGCACTCTTGATTATGGCCTCACTTATGGTATGGGCACTTCTTTGGCTAGTCATTATGACTCAAATTGGGCTAGAGATGTTGATTCCAAGAAATCAGTTTCTGGATATTGTTTCTCTTTAGGTTCAGGTATCTTCTCTTGGATCAGTAAGAAACAACCAACAGTGGCATTGTCTTCTACCGAGTCTGAGTACAAGGTAGCATGTTTTGCTACTTGTAAAGCAATGTGGCTAAGGAGGATCTTATGGCACATGGGAATGTAAGAGGATGAGGCAACTGTGCTGAGGTGCGACAATCAAAGTTGCATGGCCATTGCTAAATTTCCAGTGTTTCATGCACGCACAAAACATATAGAGATTCATGATTTGATTGAGGATGGGATAGTGGAATTGGTCTACTATCCAACAGAGAAAAATAGAGCAGATATCTTCACCAAGGCACTTGGGAAGGATTAGCTTCAAGGTCATCTTCAGAGAGTCGGCATTGGGCCGAGAAGCTAGTTCACAGGTGGACATTGAGGGGGGGTGTTAGATATGCTCAATGCCCCACCCTCCTGGTAACCACCAATGGTCCAAGGTGCTCAAGTTGTAAGGCCCCCATATGAGGAGAAGCCATGTGTGAGCCCGGGACATTGGATGACTTGCATGTCAGATGAGGTCTATCAATGAGACCATTGATGGTAGAAAGGTGATTGCGTGGGAGCCCCTTATTCTTGTTGGGGCTTGGGGGCCAGCGACCCCCCTGTTGGGGATTTGGGGGCGAGAGCCCCCGAGGTGACGGTATAGGAAATATTCCTTGAATATTCCATGGATGACTATTCGGTTCCACCGACTAGGTTGACTAGTCGGCTTCACCGACTAGGTTGACTGGTCGGTTCCACTGACTACGTTGATCTGACTACCGCCCTCATAGCTATAAAGAGGCAACCTCCCCAGTCCATTGCATCAGATCACTTCAAATCAGATCAGACCTTCCAGCAGAGATCTTCCAACTAGTAGCTCTTTACCTAGTATCTGTCTAGATCACCATCTAAGCTCCATTGTGGGAGTGCACAGGTGGATGGAGCCATCATCTATACTACATCAGTATTGAAGGAAATTTTTATTTATCTCTAGTTTGCTGTGTATTCTCTATTCTTTTTTTAGTTTCTATTCCACTGTGCCGTGTAATTTAACAAGTATCTCGTTCCTAATTGTTTTAATTAACATCTCATTCACAAGGTTTCTTGGATATGCAAATTGTAATAGGTTGCTCCAGAAGATGGTGCATGTCCCAAATACCATGACCAATTCTAGATACAAACTGAAGAAGATATTGGTGATGGTTGGGATGGATTATGACACCATCTAGGCTTGCCCTAATGATTGTATTTTGATTCATCATGAGTATGGCGATTTGGTTAATTTCTTGGAGTGTGGAGCACAGTGCTACAGACAAGACTTTCTGGGGGAGATGATCCCAGTGAAGGTCTTGAGACATTTTCCTATCACCCCCAAAATATAGTGCACATGTTCAGATGCAAGTCCATTGCACATTTAATGATGCGGCATGCTACACACCAGTCCACCGATGACACTTTGAGGATCCCTGCAGATTGTGCTTCTTGGAAGCACATAGACAACATGTGGTTGGACTTTGTGAGGGAGCCACACAATTTACATCTCGAGCTCGAAATGGATGGCGTGAACCCTTTGGACTTACGCTCTACATCTTGGTCGACATGGCCCATAGTCTTTGCTGAACTATAATATCTTGCCATGGTTAACAATAAAGAAGGGACGCCTCATGCTTGCCCTACTTGTGCAGGGGAAGTACAAGGCCAAAAATATGGATGTCACATGGCACCCTTGATTGAGGAGCTACAAACCGTATGGAGGGGCATACGTGTATTTAATATTTCTAAAGCCTCGGCCACAGATATTTTCATCAAGGGAATTTTGATGTGGACCATACATGACTATACAGGATATGGGGAGTGCACAGGTACGTGCTTTTGAATGCCTATTGATACCTTTATGCTTTATTGTGGTGTGATCTATGCATGTCTAATGACCTATTTGTGCATGCATATATGTAGGACTTAAAACAACAGGGGACCATGCTTGTCCTCTTTGTGGCCCTAGTTTGAATGTGCAACACTCAGGCTAGACTCACATAGATCATCTTTCTACCATCAACGGTCTCATTGATAGATCTCATCTGACATGCAAGTCAGGATCCATCTAGTGTCCCGAGCTCACACATGGTTTCTCCTCATATGGGGGCCTTACAACTTGAGCACCTTGGACCACTGGTGGTTACCAGGAGGGTGGGGAATTGAGCATATCTAACAGGTTTCATATGCAATTGCAGATATATATTCATTTAACTTCCAATTTCTACCATACATGTGTCAATTAAACACAATTGAGCCATAATTTTGCAACCTCTACACACATGTTGATGAGATTTCTTACAACATTTTTTGCATTTGTACTTGCAAATATATTAAATGCCTATCCTATTTGCTACCTTATTTCATTTGGAATTGCAAGTATTGATAAAGTAAAATTTACTATTACCCATACTCGAATTGTTAACTTCTTCCATTATTTAAAAAATTCAAAATGCTTAAAATCAAACATCCCAATGCTAATTTTTTAAACTAGTATGCCTCTACGCAGTTCTAAATTATGCAGAGATAGCAGACAACATTGTTGTCATTCTAGTTTCTGTTCAAAGTAAAGAATACAGAAATATATTGAAAATCTTTTGAATTTCTCTTAACAGATAATTCAAAACTCACTTCATTTTGAAGTAAATGCAGTGATCATTATACAAAAAACATAACTGTTACAAATTGCTTTCGACATTAATAAAGAGCATACAACCTTTGCTTCTTTTAAAATATAATGGAATTAAATACTCCAAAAGTTGAACAATAACCATGAAAATAGTGAAAATATTTCCATTTCATATAAGTTTGGCAAGTACAAAGGTTTCCCAACCTTCACTTATCTTTGTAAAAGAGATAACGATTGGACTCTAAGAAACCTACAAGAGGTACGATTTTATGTTGGTGAAATATTGGGGGTTTATAGAACTACCTATACAAGCAAGCAAAATAAATAAGGCTTCACAAATCCATACAGCCCTTCATAACAAACAGGAGGACCCCTACAGATGTAAAGGAAGGCTCATGATGAATGGGCTGCACTACTATGCCTCTAAACATCTGACTAAAAATGGAACCACACAAAAAGCATAGAGAAACCTTACATGCAACAAAGAAACACGTAAATATAATACTACAAGTTTCTTGTCACTTACAAATGAAAGAAACTGCAAGAAAATCAAGTAACAAGTTATGTGGCACTCATAAAATCAAACGAACTGCAAGAAAGACAAGGAACTGCAAGGATATTGGGTGAAAATAAATTTTGAAAATAGGCACACAACATACGTATAGGCAAGTGGATGATTAGAAAATACAAAAGCATTAGTGTCCGAAGAAGAGAGATCCCAAGACAACAACATGTTCCTTTTGTCAAGCATAGACAATGACCAGAACACAGCAACAACTGAAGATGCATTCGCTGCCAAGCAGAGCACTTTCCCAAATGTTATATGCATTACTCGCATAGCATCCTAATGTTTGCTCTCAACATGAATACGCATGCAGAGGATGCAGAGAAGCACACCTTTGTAGTCAGCCATATCAATATCGGAATCCATAGAGTGCAAACCACCACAAAACATATGCAAAGGAGAGAGGGTTGTGAACACAGCGAAGATGAAGTTACATAGACACATGGACGTAAAGAAAATGAGGTTTCCATGATCACACACACGAGAACCAATCACTACCTAAAGTTGTATTAGCACAGCTATAGGCGGAGAGACATGACAAATCCCCTTTTATATCTATATTCTCGCTTTAATCATCTAACAAAGCATAGAAATGTTGTTAGATGAGGGAGATTTCAAGTACCTACTCTAAATAGAGAAAACAGAGTAGATCTGGAGCTTCTGTTGCATATCGTTGGTCTTTACAAACTCTCACAATCCTTGTCACTATCTCAGAATAGGGTCTTCCATCAACTGCAAACATAAACTCCACATAATCACGCAGGCACCTAGCTCATATGATGGAGAGATGACCCAACATGTAGCATCGAAATTCATTACTTTACAGAGGACCATGAACGTGATGACAACAAAGCCAATATGCCACCAAAATAGAGAATTTCATTATTAACCTTGCTAGCCACATGAGAATGCTACATAAAATCCACCAGGGTCTGTAGGAACAGAGGCAAACAAGAAATAAATGCACTGCCAGCATGGATAGTGTCAAGGAACAACATGTAGAGAGGAGAGGTTGAAAGGAGATGTAGAGACCCTTCAACATAGAGAAGGAAAAGGAGAGAGATGTAGAGAGGAGGAAGCCAGGAGGGAGATGCAGAGGAAGGTAAGAGTCATCACCAAGGAGAAAGCAGAGCAGGGGAGGAGGAGAGACGCCTCCAATCCACTAGTGACTACACTACCAAAATGAAATGCTACAAAACCCTAAACAACTTTTAACACACTAGCCTACACCTAACCCACAACTAACTCATAATAATCTCGCTTAAGGTTGGCTCAAGGTTTTGGTCAAACTGACCAAATGAACTAAGTACCTAACTATGGACCTTATTAACAAAAACTATCACCCTGACCCCATAGGACCATTGCAAGGGCCAAAACTTGGCATTGTGAAGTACATGCATTAAAAATTCAACAAGTTAGTTATAAAAATTGTTAGAGCTTCTCACAATAAGAATATAAGAATGAGCTAAGTAGTCGAAAGAAGACAACATCTTGGTGATTATATTGACAACCTAAAATCCATTTGATACCCATATCCGTTATGAAGGAATTGAACTTTGCACAAACCTTTTCTTAAGTAAGATAAATATAAAACATTGTTTGTTTGTTGGGGCATTCACATTTTATCAATTTTGTCTATGCATGGTGCATGAGTGTCAAGAAATTATGCATTGACAACATAGTTATAACATATGTGTATCTCCCACTCCTGTTCAAGTAATGATGACCTCCTCTAGAGATGGTAGGAGAGATAGGGTTGCCGCCACCTCCAAAGCTACTCAACCTGAACCCGCCAAAGAAGATGACTCTACTAACAGAGATCTAGGGGCAAGACCCAATCATGAGACAAACACTACCAGAGAGCAAGATGTGGACATGTAAGAAATGACAAGAGAAAAGACGATAGATCTAACCAATATACCGGGCTTCACCCTACACTTGGAGGATAAAGATATGCAAGAACTAAAGAAAGGGGCAACTAACAAAGGACTCAAGAGACTATTGGCAAACTTTAGGTCTGCACCAGATAACTTCTCACTTTTCTAGAACGACATGAACAGATTACAAAACGCAAAAGATGTGAATTTTGCTGCTCAAGCTCAGAAACATCCTACTCATGGAGCCCCCCCCCAAGCATACAATGTAGTAGATCAAGAAAGGGTGAACCTTTCCAGAGGTGTCAAAAGGAACCTATGTGGGAGCTCTCCAAGGAGGTAGTCAAAGCCTGTTTAAAAGCCCCTGCGACCCCAAAGTAGTCAGTGTGGGAGCATCTCTCACCAAGAGCAAGGAGGATCTTTGGTGATCCCCCCAACACCACCTCTGCAAAGGAGATACTGAAAAAACTCAACCATATCCTGGCTCTGTCAAAGGTAAACTTCCTACAGTGAAAGTTCACACCAGAATGTTGAATGAAATTTCACCATGAAGTGGCTCTGTTCATGCACAGTGGTAGGATATATCCATAGTCCCCGACCACCTAGGAGTCTGCCACTATCTATCAAGATGTGGAAACCTACCTTCAACCCCAACTCACCTCCACCCTCCAAAGTGCCAATTTGGGTAGAATTCCTAGACCTCTAGGTGTATAGTTATCTCTCCTTACTCGTTTTGCCAATCCAACTTTTGATAAGGCAATAAAAGTCCCCACCTCTATTGGGAACAATGCAATAATAGAGCAATAATATGAGAAGCGGAATGCATAGAATACACTATATATAAAGTGGACAAAATGGAAGAGAAAGATATACATGGTTCACCCAGTATGGGCTACATCAACTGAGAAACAGCTAGTCCTGTGTTTCTCTTATCCTACAAGCGAGAGGATACAAGATACAAGTAGTATATCCACTGCTCTCCCATTATGTGAGCCACACCCTTATCTTACCATTTTTTATCATGCAATGCATGCACCAATTTTCATGTTTTTTTGGCTTTGGGGCCGTCAAGGAGGGGCTAATGCATGTCATTGGCCCCATTGGAATCCCCGACAATAGTCCTAGGGGGAGGGCATTGCCCCCCCTACAAATCCACTTCATAGAATGGGTATAAACATGTCTACGTCCAAATCACGGCCAAAAAACAACCTCCAAAAGAAAAGATCAGGCTCCACATACAACAATCTCCACTTGGATACTGATCATAGTAGCAACTTCACCATTACTACACTCACTGAAATTATTTGGATCTGGCTATCTCACATATTGTTCCTGATTCTTGAGGGTGACATTAAAATTGAGAGAGATCTTGACTTCTCACTACTTACCACCTTAGTCAGCATGTCTGCAAGATTCTATAGATAGAGTGTACCTTTACCAGCTTCAACTGACCATCCCCAATGTAGATGGGATGAAATGATATTTGAGATGTATATGTTTGGTTCTTGAATAGAAGGGTGAATTCTTTGCGAGATGAATAGCACTCTGGCTATCACTATACAAGCTAGAATTTCTTTCTTCTTCTCAATTTCCTCCATAAACCTTTGCAATCAATCATCTATTTACTAGCCTTTGTAACCGCAACATATGTTTCTTCTATTGTAGAAAGCACAAAAACCATTTGAAACTTTGAAACCCGGCTTATTGTTGCTCCATCTACAATGAAAACATACCCGGTGCTGCTCCTTCTTTCATCTTTATCATTTGCCATATCTAAATCAACATATCCTTGTAGAGAAATGTTTGAACTTCTAAAAAGTAAAGCATAAGCAGTTGTAGCTCTCAAATATCTAAGAAACCACTTTACAACCATCCAATGTTCTTTACCTAGATTATTCAAAAATCTGCTCACAAATCCAGCTGTATGTGCAATATCTGGCCTTGTGCATTCCATTGCATACATCAAGCTACCAATTGCTGATGCATATGGAACCCTTGACATATAGTCAATCTCCTCCCATGTCTTGGGATGCATATCCTTGCATAATCTGAAATTATTAGTCAAAGGTGTATAAACAGGTTTTGCATTCTCCATTTCAAACCCTTTTCAATGTACTCACTCTGAGGTTATGTCAATTTGAAATTTTTCCAATGTCTTGATATTCTCATGCCAAGGATTTGCTTTGAAACGCCCAAATCCTTCATTGAAAATGTATTTGCCAACTTCCTCTTGAGCACATTTATATCCTACATGCTAGAGCTTGTAGTTAGCATGTCATCAACATACAATAACAAGATCACGTATCTGCCATTGTCTAGTTTCTGAGAATAAACACAATGGTCTGAATGACATCTACTAAAACCCTATTCCACCGTAAACACAATGGTCAGAATGACATCTACTAAAACCCTATCTCACATCTTGTGTTGCCGCATATAAATATCTTCCTCTAGATCCCCATAAAGAAAAGTTGTTTCCACATCTAATTGTTCAAGATGCAAGTCTTCTACAACACACAAGACTCAAAATAGTTGTGATTGAAGTCATTTTAAACACAAAAGATAATATTTCATGAAATTCTATACCATTGTTCTTTGCAAACCCCTTTACTACAAGCCTTGCCTTGTTGTTGTATGTGGAGCCTGATCTTTTTTCTCAAAGATTGTTCTTTTGCCATGCTTTGGACTAGGTATGCTTATACCATTCCATGAACAGGGGGTAGGGGGGGCGACACCCCCCCTAGGATGTCACCAGAGGTTCCTTAGGGGGGGCACGACATGCATTAGGCCCCCCTTAGTAGGGGTTTAGGGGCAGTACCCCCAAAGGTAAAAATACATGACACTTGGTGCATGAGTTGCTTATGAGTTGTGTGGTCAACATTGTAAGATAAGGGTGTGGCTCACATAGCAGGAAGGCAATGGATATATTACTTGTATCTTGTATCTTCTAGCTTTTGCTAGATAAGCAGGATGCAGGATTGGCTGTTCCTCCATGGACATAGCCCACACTAGGTGAAGCACGTATATTGGGGTCTCTTTGTCTCTTCCATTCTGTTTGCTTTTTGTATTGTGTATTTTACACATTTTGCTTCTTGAATTGTTGCTCCACTATCTCATTGCTCCTAACACTTGTACCTCCTTTTTCCTCCATCTTATTCCTTCATACTATAAACTCATTTATTCCGCAATGCTATTTTTCCCATAGGTAAGCAAACCAAATCCCAAGTCTAGTTTTGTAGCAAAGAGTCCATTTCATTTTTCATGCCTCGCTCCCACTCCTTTTTGGATTCTCCCTGCAATAATACGTTTCTCATTCACCAGAATTAGTCAAATGAACATAATTGAAAGAAGGAGAAAATTGCTCAGGTGGTCCACTTACTCTTGTAGACCTTCCAAGTGCATCTTGTAGACCTTCTAAGTCTTGATGAAGCCTCTACAAGAAAGACACAAGGAGCACCCAAAATGGAAGTTACAGCCATCTCTTCACATGGCAAAGGCATGGGAAGTTTTCCAAGGAATGAACTTCGGTTTAACCTTAGTTGAACTATTATAGTTTTTTCCATATTTTCGTAATCTTTTTCTATAATATCTCCAAGGCGATGATAAGCCAACCAAGAATGTGGAATCCCTAGTAACCATACCGGTCATTGATACTCCAGTGGAAGATGACCAAGTATCAATTATCTCAATGAATATCAGAAAGCAAACTATCTCTAGTTTCATTGTCGATGTAGGATCTAGAGTTAACATTATCTCAAAGGAGTTTGCTAAGTTCAAGTGATTTAATCCATCATCATTCAGAAAACGAATGGCAGATCAATGTTGAGTGAATCCAAAAGGCATGTTACAAGACGTTGTCACGATAGTTGCCTGGGGCGCCAACTCAATGTGTAATATATTACTACCCTCATCCAAAATCCAAGGTATGGGGGGACGAGGTCCATATATAATATGCATGGATTTCCTTAAAATTTTTCAAATATGCAAGGAAAAAATATGAAAATTTCATGTCCCCCCTCCCACAAAATAAAAGGTATACACCTTGAAAAATATGCAAGATTTTAAGATTTGTATTCTTCACAAGAGAATATATTTGTGTTTGAGGTTTCTTAGGTGGTGCCTAAGAAACCTCCTTCTTGAAGTGCCCCTTCCTTTTCAAATTGGGAAATTTGTTAAACTTAGGAACAAACCATGTTTGTTCCAAAAGTTATAGCTTTAGATTTCCCCGTCATGTCGTTGTATATTTGGGTTACTCAATTGCTTCTTCAAAGGTCTTCGGAGAATTTATTCTCACCTCGATCTTATAGGTGTCTTTCAAACCTCTCACAAAGCCCCTTATCTTTTGGAATTCATCAATTCCTTTCAGCTTAAGGACTGCCTCCCTATAGTTCACTATGTATTAGACTAGAGTGTTCTTACCCATAGTATAATTGTCTTAAGCCTCCCAAGCTGTTTCTAACTCATTTTTAAGGTAAAAACTCTTTTAAAAAAGCGTGTTCAAATTCAGCCCAATACCTAGGAGTTATATCATTTTCTCTGAGGTCCATCCACCATTTATAAGCCTTATTTCCAATTGAAAGACTCGCTCCACGACTTGACTTTCAGGAGGGGTATTCCTGAGTCACTGGAAGTCTTGCCATTTTTGCAAGAACGTATTAATCGTGTCCTTGTTGTGTTCTTTTTCTTCACTATTGAAAATTGATGGTTTCAACTTCTTAAGTATGTTTGAGGTTTCTTTGAGTCGAGAAGTAACCCTCTCAACTTGACTAGGAGGAGTCAGTGATTGCACCATGGGAGTTATCGGATAACTTGGGCATGGCTTCAATTAGGGCTTTTAATGTATCATTAATCGTCCCTACTTGCTTTTCTATATTTTGAGTTCGAGTTTCTAGTTTAATAAATTCTAAATAAGGAATTTCATAATCACTATAATCAACGTCCTACATTTCCATACTATCGTGAATTTCATTATGTGCTTCATCCTGTGTTTCCTCTTCCATGATCGCTTTTCTTTTTCTAGCCCTTTCTTCTCTTCTCTGTCCCTGATCGTCTCCTCTCTTTCTGAACTCATCATTTTAGAATTTTCTAGATATTATAAAGCAAAAGGCTTTATCAAGAGAAAAATATGATGGGCCACTTCCCTAGTATTTGTTTGAGGTTTTGGATTTATATAGAAATCAACAAGAATTTTTTGATTTCGTTCTCGCCTTTCAATCCCGCTTTTTCGTGTCCCTCGATCTCGATCTTCGATCCTCTTCTTTTAATTATGGCAAGGCTAAAGAAAGAGCACATATTCTTGGAAGGAAGAGGTCTTAGACTTTGGAGAAAAGAGAGGCTTTTTTAGAAAGAGGGCCCTTCGAATGAAAATGGCTTTATCCTTCGGAAGAGAGGAGATGACGTGGCTTTTCTTCAAAGGTCTAAAGACCTTACGGTGACGTGGTTATCAATGATCTCGTCCCTTCTCAGGATGCGACTTGAATTCTGGGATCCTTAATTGTGCACGAGCTTCTGGAGCTGAAGACTCTATGTAAAATTTGGCATTGTAGAATCTCGTCTCCTCTGTTGTCGTCGCAGTAAGCCCCACGCCTCATGCTTTGCTTTGCACAAGTCGATGGCGGGTCGTGACAGTCATGACAAAACGAACTGTTGGGCTGCGAATCCTTAACGCCTGGATGTGACAAAACAAACTGTTGGGCTGCGAATCCTTAATGACTTGAACGTAACTACTCCCTCGACGATGTAAAGCGAAGTTCGTCGTGACAGTTTTGGCGTTGGAACTTTTCTTCCACCAGAGGAGAACCAGGCGCAAAGCGTTTCAAATAAACACAGGCCGATTTGTTGTTATTTCGACTCGATTGGACATATGTGTTACTTTTTTCAAGCCTTTGCCTTTATTTCGACTCGATTGGACATATGTGTTACTTTTTTCAAAGCCTTTGCCTTCCACGCTTCACGCAGTGCTTGTTACACCGCCCTAGCCCACTCTTACAAGCAGGATCAACCGCTCTAATACCAATGAAACATTCATAATAAAGAGGGCTTCTCTAGATCACCTCCCAGCCGCGGGTTCTAGCTAGTGAGCTCCGTCATTATCACTTTTCATCCCTGAAATTTCTCTCTCTACATACCACTTTTCTTGAGCTCCCTCTAGAATCTTCCCTCCTAGCCTAATGCTTGACATGTGGCCTTATCAATTGTGTCCCCCAGGGGATCTTACCATAAGAACCCTCTCTTAGATTTTATTTGCACCTCCTCAATATTGCCTAGGCCTAGGTGTGACCATAGACCCTATCCTTCTAGGTCCATAATTTGTCAAGCATTGTCAACCCCTCTGGTTTCCAACCTTGCCATGTAGCTTCCGTGATTATAACTGACATAACATAGCTCCATAGACCTTGCTCTGCAAGTGTTCGTACGTTGTTTGACGTCAATGTTGATCTCATCGTCTCTTTCTTTGTGCTGAACCCTACACATATCTTCCATCTGTGAGCCGCAGAGGAAAGCCTTTATGGAGGGTAGATGCGGCAGAGACATTTCAGAGCTTAGGAATCTTTCTCCTTGTGAGCCTGTTTGTTGTCCATGTACCCAATTCTATTGTCCTATGGTCCCCCCCCTTCATGCACTTCTCATTTGGGGGCTCACAAATGAACACATACTCCACAAAGTAACTACCGTAAGTGTCAACAAGTGTTGATGGAGAAATCTTGGACATGACATGTTAGATCATAATGGTTATATAGTTTCCTAGGCTCATGGGATCCCTTGTCTTATAGATCTTAACAATTGTGTTAAGGATCTAGGTGTGAGGGAAACCAATGTAAACCACATCATTAAATAACTTTGCTAAGATTATGGCTAAGGTACTAAGTCTACGTGCTTTGTACTGAGTGCATAATCCCTTAGGCCATTCTGTAACTTGAGGGTTGTGTGTTTAATCACTCGTGGTAAAGAGTAAACAAGAGATAGTCTAGTTCAATGTTTTCTTTTGGCAATGGGACCTATCGCTCAAGCAACTAGTGCTAGGCAATTGAGGCAAGGAGGCCAATGTAGCCACGAAGGATAGCTTACTAGTCTTCTGTTTTTCAACTTCTCCTTTTGCACCCCTTTATCGAGCAAAATTACGTTTTGTTTTTAAACAAAAACAAAAGTTGGTTTCTACTAAAAACAAACAAAGCACCACCACAAACATAGGGCATATATTGAAGCAAAAAAAGAAAGTGGAGCTTTGAAGCTTCTCAATTGGGATTTTGATGAACATCAATCAATCTCATAGCAATGTAATGTCAATTTGAGGATGAATTTTTATTAGTGGATTACTTGCTCATTAGCATTAGGTTAGTGGGTTGGATTGACTAGAATGGTTTTAGTTAAATTTTATACTAGTCAACTACCTCATCATTTTTCAATTGTTTAGGTAGACGTACATTGTTACGGTAATTGTGCCTTCCAACTCCTTGCTCATTGTTGTGTTGAACAAGTTCCAAATTGCCTTTCCATTTGTCCCTTGATCATATCAAGAATACGACACCCTACAAAAGGACAATATTAAAATTGGACAAGAAAGGCATGTGAATCTTAGCATGTCCTCAATTCTTTCATCATGAGGGATTAATACCATGTTAATCAAACGCATTTGGAAAATAAATACATTGAAAAGCAAGAAAGGGTAGTATCCAAGCACATAAGATGGGCAATTTATTTCAGGATTCAAAGATGTATCCTTGGTCAAAATTTTTAGAGAACATGTGAGATACATTTGGTACAATCTCAAATACAGAAGAGAGATGGCACAATAACCGTGCTTTTTCCTTCAATCACCAAAACTTTATCCTCCTTGTGGCACTCCAGATTAAACTCGATTCTTTGGCCATGCACATATACCAGCATAAAGATATTAGTGATTAGAACACATCTCTCTCTCTCTCTCTCTCTCTCTCTCTCTCTCTCTCTCTCGGGAGCAAAATACACCTTTACTAGAAACACAAGAGTGGAGAAGGGTTGTGCACTACTTTACCCCGTTATGGATGAGCTTGGAGAGTGAATGAGGAAATACAGTGAAGGGGGAGTCCATAAAGCAAGACCAGCTTACAGCAGTAATAGCTGGTACAGCTGTGCGCATGTCTGTGCCTGTGGAAGAACAGCTGCAGCAGCAAGTGACAGCATGGCAGCACAGCAACAGTGCAGGGCAGGAGAGCTAGGCCTATTTATAGGCCTGGCAATAGTGCAAAGCCAACAGCAGGGTAGGGGTCGGCATTAGTATGAGTCAAGGTCGGCAGCAAGAGCAGATGTGGGTTGGCAGACTGCTGGTTGGGATGATCTGCTGCTGGGTCAACCCGGATTTTTTGGGCTCTGCAAGGGTCCTAAGGGATGTCTTCGTTTTTAGGTCCATAGTTTTGAAGTTAGTTCATTTGGTCAATTTGACCATGCAAATTGTGGTTAGTATGAGCTTTAAAGTGTGTGTTAGTAGTAGTTTAAGAGCTTCTAATGTGTTTAGGGTTTAAGGTTTTTGTTTGCTTGTGGAGGTCCTAAATGTTCTTGTCTTTTGTTGTGGAGATCCTAAATGGTTTGTTTTTTGTTAGGTATTTCTCGCTAAAGATAGAAGCTCTCTTTGTCTCTTGTATAACACCACCTTTATATTACTCTTGCCAAAATAGGCACGTCCCCACTTTTATTTAATGGTCCATCCACCACACATCTTTTTCACCTCTTTTCTCTCCTCTCTTTTACTCATCGACCATTTCCCATATTCCTTCACCTTCACTTGCTTTTTCGTTTCCCTTTTACAAGTTATTGGAAATTTTTATGGAGCTACTTTATAATGTCAATCCAAAAGGCAGGGCCTTAATGGAATCCCCACCTTGTTCTTTTTCTTTTTACTTTTTTGGGTAGGTGGGGGGGATTGCGAGCTGTTAGAAATCACCAGAGGAAGACTGATAGGTAGCCCAAGAATTCACACAGAAGTGTTTGACTATGGAATCCAAAACTTCTTTACTTTCGCTGAACATACATATGTGCAAGCCAGCAAATAGACAATGCTCGAAGAGAGATATAGCACCAACAAAAGATATGTCTCCGTCCAATGGACACAATACAAAATAGTCCAGAGTCCCACCTGGTCCTCTGTCCTTAACAAAATGTTATCCTACTACTCACTTGTGTAGACTTTAGTCACCATGGCTTGATCCCTACACCTTGCTGCCTTGAATGTCAGCCTAGGTTTGCAGCCCCTTCTTGAGCTATGTCTGCAATACTCAGCTCCTCTTGGTCCTCCTGGATGTAGGCCCAAGAGCTGCTGCTGTGCTGCTCCAGTCTGCTCCTCAACTGCTGCTCTAGTGGATCCCTTGATCCCTGTGCCTTGCTGCCCTGGAAGACAGCCAAGGGTGCAGCCCTTACTTGAGATCTGTCTACAGTACCCAGCTCCCGCATGGTCCTCCTGTATGTAGGCCCAAATGCTGCTGGTCCACTGCTCCAGTCTGTTTCCTTGAATGCTGCTCTCGTGGATCCCCTGATCCCTGTACCTTGCTGCCCTGGAAGACAGCGAACGCTGCAGCCCTTCCTTGAGCTGTCTGCAGTACCAGATCTCCCTTGGTCCTCCTGGATGTAGGCCAACCAAAACCTGCTGGTCCACTGCTCCAGTCTGCTCCTTGAAGGCTGCCACAGTGATGTGTTCTGAGCCCTAGGGGCTCTCCCCTTTTATAGGAGCTGAGAGCCCCCCAAAACAGCTGACCAGGAAGGGGCAATAGGCCGACCCACCAGGCTCTGTAAACCGACCTGGTAGGGGCACCTTTCTTGAGGTGTTGCAGGTCCTGCCTCACCACGTGGCAGGCAGCCACTGGCCCAGGCATTCCTGCCCATGCCCCGACCTGTTCCAACCCTCCTTCCTTGCCTAGAGGCTTCTCCAAACAGGCAGGATCTTGCTGCTGCTGTTCCGTACCTGTTCCAAGCCCAAACCATCTGCTGCAACTCCGTACAACCTGCTGGATGCTTCCGTACAGATCCATACTGATATGACCACGATCGCTCCTGGAATACATTAGAAGGCAAATCGAGTTCATATGCAACTTGGCCAATTCTTCGGATACCCTTGAATGGACCACAATATCTGGGGAATAACTTCCTAACGTATCCAGCACTGAGACTCTTGGATTCCTTGGGAATACGCAAGTACACCATCGTTTCAATAGAGAACTCTCTAGGCAAACAATGTCTATTAGCATAGAATCTGTCCCTGTCTTGGGCACTTCTAATAGACTCCTTGGCAAACTGCAACATCTCTTGCATATCTTCCAAGAATGTCTTTGCAGCATCATTCTTGATTCCCTTCAATCCGACCATTACTGGAGATTTAGGTTGAAACCCATACATAAGCATAAAAGGACTAAAACCAATACTAGAATGCTTTGCACTATTATAAGCAAACTCAACCATGGATAAGCAATCTTCCCATGATGACTACCTCTTGAAAACATATGCGCGATGCATATCCTCTAGAAGTTGATTCACAACTTCCGTCTGACCATCAGATTGGGCATGTTCAGAGGAACTCAAACTTGGAGTAGTATCCAACTTATCAAAGATAAGCATCCAAAATTCACTCGTAAACTTAGAGTCCCTACAACTGACTATGTCAGACGTAACCCATATAGACAAAACAATTGGTCAACAAACTAGTGAGCCAACTGAGACGCTATGATAGTGGATCTAGTAGGTATAAATCTAGCCATTTTTGTCAAGCGGTCCACCACAACCCATATGGAGTCATGACCCTTACGCGTTCGTGGCAACCCCGTAATAAAATCCAAGGAAATACTTTTCCACTTATTACCAAGAATGTCCAAGGGTTGTAGCAACCCCGCGCTTCTAAGGCGTTCTGCCTTGGTCACTTAACAAGTACGGCAACCTTCAACATAGTTCTCACAAATTCTCTTATCTTAAGCCAGTAAAAACTATGTTTCACAAGAGACAAAGTCCTGTGTACTCCAAGATGTCCTACACTAGGTGCGTCATGACACTCTCGAAGAATCCTGGATCAAAGATCCGATACATCTAGTACACAAATTTTTCATTTCGGAACAACAAGCCATTCTAAATCATCCACTGACTTCCTGCCGCCTAAACCATAGGTGGCACAATCCCTGAGTCCTGATCAATCATACCGGTGCCATCCTGGACCTTCTGCCAATGATGACTGAAATGACTATCAGTCACCTAAAGCACTCTCCAGGATTGAAATAGATCATTGGATATCTCGGTAAATGACAAAGCATTCACCATCTTACTCTGACTTAGGGCATCCGGAACACTATTCAAAGAACATTTCCTATACCGAATCGCAAAATCAAAATCCTGCATCAACTCAGCCCATCGAGACTTCCTGCTCCTCAAATCATCCCCTTCACACACATATCGGATCGGCTAATGATTAGTCAACATGACAAATCCAAAACCATACAGGTAATGTAATAAGTGGGTTAGGGGCACTTTTCTCTCTTAGAGGTTTTTTCCCCCTAACCACGGTCTAATCTCTAAATATGGTTAGTGATTAGATAGGATTTTGTCACTTAGACAAAACCCTCATCTCTTTCATTGTACTTCACTTCAGTTCAGTACACTTTTGGGGAGTGAACTACGTTCAACTCACTCTCTCCATTTTGCTCATTCTTGCTCTTGCTTCCTTTCTTTCTCACATTTGGTATCAGAGCAGGTTCTTCATGCCCGTGCTTCAACTGCTCCATTGCTCGCAAGCTCAACCTCCAGCTCCCGCTCCTGCCTGCCCGTACAGCTCGTACGGCTGTATTGATTGCCATCCGTAAACCTGCAACGACTCCGTCCGTACAGCCCGTACCCATGCTGTACAGCTGCTGTGCATCGTCCGTACCTGCCAATCGCCGTACTGTCAGCCAGTCGCCCGCATTCCGTACTACAAGGTCGTACAGGTCGTCGTACAGCTGCATCTTTCGTCCGTGCTGCCGTACAACTGCACCAACAGACTTGTGGGGCCGTACGACCTACATTCCATACATCTGCTCCAAGTCCGTACTGCTTCTGTACAGCACCGTACGACGTCCATACAACGTACGAACTGACAATTCGTACTGTCCTGCATTCCGTACACTGACCGTACACTTCAAGTCTTCTGTGCAGGTTTCATTCATGCAGGCATACTCTAGCAATTGGTTCTTTTTTTGGCAGGCATTGATTGCAGATAGCCATTGTTTGTCTCAGATCTTGCAGAAAACGTAGAACATTCTGTATTCGTGGGCAGACATTGCAGTTGGTTTGCAGGTTGTTCAAAAATTTGGGGCTTTTGCAATTACGCTACAATTTTGCAGTGAAATTTGGGGCTTTTGCAGGCAGAGTGCAATTTGTGCAACATTTGAAGGTTTCATATCATTTGCCCTCTTTTGTATGCAATTTCCTGCAAGAAATTGGGACTTTTGCATTTGGGTTGCAATTTTGCAGGTAAAAGAGCATTTTGGAAGTTTGCAAGCATTTATGGACTCAGTACGAGTCAATTTGCAGACTTTTGCCACTTTCTGCAAATTCTATTTGCAGATTTTTTGGCATTCGGCAAAGCATTGAGGTGCATTTTGAGCCTTTGATAGGCTATGACAGTATTTGTCACTGTGGGCAAATTTTCTTTGCAAGTTTTACTTGTGCATTTGACATCCCAGAAAGGGACTTTACTTGGTCAGTTTGTTGTTTATCTAGCAAAAATGGCTCAGAACAACCCCAATGAGATGTTCGGAGTTCTCACACGAGAGGATAAGTTGGATGGCACCAACTACTCCTTGTGGAGTTTCATGGTTCGCAATATCTTAGTTGGCAGACATGTTTGGGATTATGTCAATGGAGATGAAGCAAGCCCAGATACAGTGGCAACACATGTCACTCCTACAGCTGGAGGCAAGGGTAGAGGTCAAAATGCAACACAAGTAGTTGGAGCTGCCGCTCTAGGAGCTCCCACAGCAGAGCAAAAAAGATGGGACTCTAGAGATGCACAAGCCCTTTCAGTGATTTCTCTTTCTGTCAAGAGGTTCATTATACCTCACATCGGTCATGCAAGACATCAATGGCAGCTTGGGAGATACTAGAGAGTATGTTTGCAGCAAGAAATGATGCCAGAGTTTCCTTTCTGAAGCGAGAGCTTTTTCATACGCATATGGATGAGGGAGATTCCATGAATTCCCACCTCACAAAGCTTCAGGACTTGAGGGAACAATTGCTGAATATAGGACTTCTGTTATAGGAGGAGCAGACACGCAGAAATATGGCAACCCGGGCTGGCGAGCATGCCATGCTTTCCAAGTTCAAGCCCAAGGGTAAAGGGCAGCAAAAGCCACATGCCAATCAGCCCGCACATCAGCATAAAGCTGATTCAGGACAGCCCTCTTATAAGGCTAAGGGTGATGCAGATAAGCAGAAAAAGAAGGGCATTTGTCACTATTACAAGAAGCCAGGTCATTATATTGGAGAATATAAGAAGCGCACAGCTAAAGAGAAGAAAAGGGATTTAAGTATGGCTGTGTCAGATGCATCAACTCCTCATGATGGAGGAGATGTTACAGCCAACTTTGTGGAAGAGCTCAGATTTTGCAGTGGGTAGTTCAGATGCTACAGCCACTAATGATGATGATCCTTATGCTTTTTTGACTTGCAGCTATGATCCTTCAAAGGAAGCATGCTCTCTCAATGTCAATGAGACTGTATACTTGGTATTTTAACAGTGGTGCTTCAAAGCACATCACTTCCAAGAAGAGTCTTTTTGTATCTCTGCATCCTCCACCCACCAAAAATAAGGTGACTTGTGCAAATAATAATTCTTATTCAGTGTGTGGAGTGGGAGACATTATTCTCACATCCACTGATGGCACAGATTTCAGAATTTCAGATGTACTCTATGTGCCAGGCATAAAGAAGAATTTGCTTTCAGTGTCCTCTCTCAATAGAGGAGGATTTCAGGTTGTTTTTTTATGATGATAAGTGTGCACTCGGAGACAAAGAGAATGACTATGCTTTGATGTTGTCTAGCACTTTGTATCGGAGTCCTTTTCAGCTTGATCTATATGGAAAAAGATCCGATCTTGCATTATCCGCTGCTGCGATGCAGAATGCAGAGTTATGGCATGCCAAGGCACATGAGCTATGGCAGCTTAATGACACTTCAGAGGCATGATATGGTTGATGCATTGCCTGAGTCACCTCCTCCTCATGCATGTGAGGGTTGCATCCTTGGCAAGATGCTAGACTTCCTTTCAAGAAGAATGGTGCAGTGAAAGCTACACGAAAATTACAGCTTATTCACAGTGATGTCTGCGGTCCCATGAGAACACCTGCTTTTGGGGGTTATCTTTATTTTGTTATATTCATAGATGACTTCACCAACTACACTTGGGTCTATGGTCTCAAGGCAAAATCATAAATGTTTAGGCATTTCAAACACTTTGTGGCTATGGTTAGAATGAGACACAACTCAAGATGCAGACACTTCGCACAGATTGAGAAGGAGAGTATATCTCTCATGAATTTGAGGCATTTTTGAAGGAGAAAGGTATCACGCATCAGCTTACAGTGAGGCTTACACCTCAACAAAATGGCAAAGTTAAGCAGAAGAATTGCACTGCTATGGAGATGGATAGATACATGCTTACAAATAAGAAGTTGCCTCACAGATTTTGGCTTGAAGGCCTCATGTGTGCCAACTATATTTTGAATCGGGCTCCCACAAAGGCTTTGAAGACAATCACTGCAACAAGACTGCTCCTAACTAACAATAAACACTACTAAGTTTAGTAGAATTTGCAAGAGAGTTAAGTAGTGTAGTACCTTATGTTTAGAAAAAGGGTAGGAGAGGAAGATCATGGGTTGGATCTTCAATAGAGACTTGTGAGGTCTGCACAAGGACAGGAGGAAGTCAATCCTTTTTAGAATTCAGCTAAGTATTGAACTCTTGTTGTATATTATATTTCAGTAATAAAGTACAAGTCATGAATGTCTTGCCAAGTACAACTAGAGCCCTTATATAGGTATGGCCCAGGGTAGTACATTGCTTGAGGGATTACCTCCTAGGATGCCACATGGCAACTTATGGTATCCCCTAAAAAAAGAAAAAAACACTTGCAAGCTAATAAAGGCCTTTCTACTAACTTTTAGCCTAAGTAAAAAGTAACCCTATGTTACAATCCTCCCTCCTCAAATAGAAATTTGTCCTCAAATTTGAAAAGGCTGTAACCTAGACATACAATGCTCCTTGTAAACCTGAACAGCTCAATTCTGGTCATATCAGCTGAACAATGAAGTTTCTCAGTCAAATACAAGGGAAGAGGTGGCAAGGCAAATAAAGGAACTTCTTGACAAGGAATTTATTACACATAGTCAGTCACCCTTTGCCTCTCCTATGTTATTGGTTAAGAAGAAGGATGGCTCATTTAGAATGTGTATTGATTACAGGGATTTGAACAAAATGACAGTTAAGAATAGGTTTCCTATCCCTAGAATTGATGATCTACTAGATGAGCTTAGAGGGGCAAAGTACTTCACAAAGATTGACTTAAGGTCAGGCTATCATCAAATAAGGATGAAGGAGGGAGATGAACATAAAACTGCCTTCAGGACAGAACGTGGGCTTTATCAATTCAAAGTGATGGCATTTGGCCTAACCAATGCACCTGCAACTTTCCAGGCCCTAATGAACAAGGTATTGCAGCCTTTCCTCTATAAATTTGTGTTGGTATTCTTTGATGATATATTGATCTACAGCAAAACGAAAGAAGAGCATTTATTGCATGTCTAGCAAGTATTGGAACTATTGAGGACACACCAGTTGTATGCCAAATCAAGTAAATGCACTTTCATGGCTGAAGAAGTGGAATATTTGGGCCATATTGTCAGTAGTAGTGGCATTAAGCTGGATCCCGGCAAGGTAAAGTGTGTGAAGGATTGGCCTATACCTCAGAATATCACCCAGCTGAGAGGGTTCCTGGGTCTAGCATCATTTTATAGAAGGTTTATAAGGCATTTTGCCAAATTGGCAGCTCCTCTCATTGATGTTCTAAAAAAGAATGCTTTCCAGTGGTCTGACAGTGCCAATGAGAGCTTTGAAGCATTAAAGGAGGCATTAACTTCAGCGCCTATCTTGGTATGTCCCGATTTCTCTCAACCTTTTATAATGTTAGTGGAAGGGGCATTGGAGCTGTCCTAAAGCAGAGTCATGGAGTTATTGCCTTTGAAAGTCGGAAATTGGATGACAAGGAGTCAAGTTTCCACATTTATGACCAAGAGATGTTGGCAATACTTCATGCACAGCTCTAGAAGGTCTATATGGAGCTTTGTTGATTGGCTTAGATCCTGGCTCCAACACAATTGCATGATCCACATCTCTCATGGGAGGGAGATGGTTGGGAAGATCAGCAAATACATCAGAGTATTGCTGTAATAGGACTGCATGTCTTTATCCTCCACCAACAACCCATTACCCTCTTGAGACTTGGTCAACTGAATAGCATAGACTCCACAAACACTTTTGAGGTCTCTCGTCATTCTTCTTGCAGAAATTAAGGACAATTTAGGAGATTGGTGACCCATCAAAGTGATGTTCTTACCTTCATGCATAAACTTCATATACAGTCTGTTAAGGTCCATAGAGAATTCTCCCAAGGTTCTCAACCATTGACAACCAAGGACAATGTCAATAGGTCCCATTTCCAAGACAAATAGATCTCCATGAAAAGTATAGTCTTGAGAAAGTTGCACTTGAGCAGCCTGACAATATTGCTTACTGTGGGAATGCTGACCATTAGCCACCTCAACTTTGATCCCATGATCCAAAGTGGATGGGCATAACCTCATTGTTTGAAGTGTCTTTGCATTAATGAAGTTATGAGTGCTCCCACTGTCAACCAAAATGTAGACTGGTCTGTTATTGATTGTTCCTTTTAACCTAAGGGTTTAAGAGCCCTTGCAGTCCATAAAAACATCAAGAGATATGCTGTACAAAATTGATCGTGTATCCCAATACACTTCATCGTCATCAACAGCATCATTTCCATCAGAATTTCTTATCTCATCCTCATCACCTTCAACAACTTCAATGTTCCATTGTCTAGATCTATTTGAGCACCTTGGTAAACTATCATCCATAAGCATGGTGTCAAACATGGATAACCCACCTCGATCAAAGGGAAAGGTGGTCCCCTTTTTGGAATTATGATCCTCATCATCATCAAGGCCTTCATTCACAAAGTCCTGATATTCATGAAATTCAAAGTCTGGTGCAGAAGTATTAGGAGATAAATCCTCATCAATCTCTAGAATCAAGCTCAACTTTGCTCCTATTTTTGCTTTGCACACATTCCTATGTTCAGGGGTCCACTTCTCACCACAAAGGTAGCACAAATTCTTCTTCTTCATGTCATCAATAATTGCTTGAGATAACTGCTTAACCAACTTGTTCCTTTTATCACTCAGATCATCCTTTGGAGTGGGTTTAAAGGATGACTTTACATCTGCAGCCTTGTAAGCCTTAGGTTGTCCCATGCCACTGCCATACACTATGGGGAACCTAGAAATAGAAGAAGTTGTAACAGGTGCAGGAAGTTTGCTTTCATCATTGGAAACCCCTTTGACCATAGGTTTAGTTCCAAAGTGACCAATACCCAAAGTCTTCTCCTTCCCATTGTATGTGGGTTCATAAAGTTCTGCCAACTGCATGGCCTCTTTAAGAGAATTGGGCTTTTGAGCTGCAACATCTGAAGCAATACTAGGGTGCGGACCATGGATGAACTTGAGCATTCTAACTCTTTCATCAATACCATGAACAAACAGAGCCAATTTCCAAAACTGTTTGATATAAATTTTCACTGATCCTTGGTGAGTAAGATCATACCGCTTACAAATATATTGATCCCTAGTAAAAGGAGATATAAAAGTTTTAAGCATTTCAGCCTCGAATTCATCCCAAGCATTAAAAGTTAACCCTTCTTGCTACAGATGCCTCCACCAAGAGTAGGCATAATCTTCCAGATGAAGAACAGCAAATCTGATTTTACCTTGATCACCCTTTGGATATAGAACGAAGTAGTATGAACAGGTCCTTTTGGTTCAATAGATCTAACTGTTTGTATATATTACTGGAATGTCATTGCTGCCCTAAGGTCTGCTGGTAGCAACTTATATTCATGGAATTTTTGACACTACTCTTCAGCTGCTGAACTGTTATTATTAGGAGTCTTACCATGTGCTGAATCCTTATCCATATGAGCTGTAACTCCACTAGAGTGATAGGTCCTTCGAGCAGAAGCCATAAAACCAACCGGTTCAGTTACATGTATAGGATGATCATCATCATCATCTGAACCTGAGTCTCCATCAATTTGGGGATCCACAGGTCTCTTCCCATCATAAATTTGGCTTCTCTTGAACTGGTCCAACCTTTTATTAAAAGTGGTAGACATGTTTTGCATCCTTTGGTCAATCCTCTAATTATCGGTCAATCCTCTAATTATCGGTCCATACAACTCTTTATGATCTACTCTTGGTTAAGGGATGTTTGTACTTGAGAAGTTGTTGCCAAATCCCCTTGAACATTGCCAACATGAGGATCATTGGGTTCAAAAACTACAGTCTAATCATCAATTGCTTCCTTCTCTAAGATGGAATCAAGGATACCCATTGTCTGCTTACTAGCTTGACCCGTAGACCTCTTTACAAGCATCTTTAATGACTCGAATCAAGAGTAAATGCACTGTCTTAAACCGTAATCAAGAATAGCTCAATTTCCAAGGAGTAGCAGACTGTTGCAATCCTTTTGCACACTGTGTAAACCAATCTGTATAGAGACCTATGTAGGACTAAGCTATAGACAGAAGCACCGTTCGACAATATATTACTATACCAAACTGCCAGTGAACAGTTAGGTCACTGTCCATGTCGCTAAACTCCAGTGTAATCCTTCTTCATTTGACACGAAGCTTTGTGGAGTGGTTCCAGCATTTAGAACAACACCTCAGCAACAGCCACGAATAATTTTGAAGAGATATGTAGACAAATCGTTTACTAGGCAGCGTACGCGTCAATTCCAAACAAGAAAATCGAGAAAGATCCCACACAACAGACCTGTAACTTACTGGGACTAGGTGTGGGAGTTCCAAAAGTAGAGGCGAACCCTTGGAGGAAGGCAAATCAAAAACCGGAATAGTCAGCTCCTAGATCATCGCAGATCTTCTTAGCCAGGAGTCGAATTCCTTCATAACTCCTCCATCGAAGCTCGGATCTCCACCAAACTTAGAGGGCAGACATTGGAGCTTAGTGCGATTAGTTCAAGCCATATCTGACTTATTTTGGTGCAACGAAGCCTCAAATCGTTAATTTCTTCACATTCTTGCCCCAAAGAGAAAAAACCCTCAATGTTGACTCAATCCTCCATCCCTTTAAGAATCTCACACATAGAAATGATCAGGGAAGCAAGGGCTTTCCACTGATGTAAGAAGCCCCAAATTCTGAGCACTTCGAAAATCAGGGTTTCTCAGAGCCTTCCATGTGGCAGCTCACAACAGAGAGCACTTCGGGCGCTGAATTTTTGCAGAGAGGTAGGCCCTAGGCTCAAGAGTAGATGCTCCAAATTTCAAAGTGATGGGACAAAGAATTTCCCACAAATTCCCACGAAATGTGCTCTGATACCAATGCAACAAGACTGCTCCTAACTAACAGTAAATACTACTAAGTTTAGTAGAATTTGCAGGAGAGTTAAGTAGTGTGGTACCTTATGTTTAGAAAAAGGGTAGGAGAGGAAGATCATGGGCTGGATCTTCAATAGAGACTTGTGAGGGGCTGCACAAGGATAGGAGGAAGTCAATCCGTTTTAGAATTCAGCTGAGTATTGAACTCTTGCTGTATATTCTATTTCAGTAATGAAGTACAAGTCATGAATGTCATGCCAAGTACAACTAGAGCCCTTATATAGGTATGGCCCAGGGTAAGTACAAAGCAATATTGCTTATGGGATTACCTCCTAGGATGCCACGTGGCAACTTATGGTATCCCCTAAAAAAAGAAGAAAACACTTACAAGCCAATAAAGGCCTTTCTACTAACTTTTAGCCTAAGTAAAAAGTAACCCTCTAATACAATCACTTCCTATGAGGCATGGCATGGGAGAAAGCCTTCAGTAGACCATTTCAGAGTTTTTGGTTGTGTTACATATGCCCACGTGCCTGTGGAATTTCGACACAAGTTGTCAGATAAGGCACTTAAATGCATTTTTGTGGGGTATAGTTCACAAAGCAAAGGCTATCGTCTCTACAATCTTGCTACAAGCAAGATTTTTGTGAGTAGAGATGTTATATTCTCTGAAAATTCAGCACATACACATGCTGAATTTCAGATTCCAACTTCTACTGAAGATGTGTTTGAGGGGATGCTTCCTATAGCATTTGGTTCCCCCACTAAAAATCAGAATTTACAGCAACCTCCTCCTAGCTAAATCTGTACCTCCACAGGGTGTGGATGAAGTTGTCAGGCAAGAGATTCAAGAGATGAAGCGAAAGCGAGTGGAGGAGAGCAAGACCAAGACCACAAGAGTGGTGGGTGTGAATCGAGAAGCGAGGTCACACCACAACCCTCAAGAATATATTAGGATAGACACTTGGGTGGAACTGGTTCGGAGTGAACCGTGTTCACACTGTAACCTGTAACAAAAAGGTGTACATGAGGTGGAACAGGGCCTTAACCCCAACAACCTCCCAACTGAAGGCAATGTGCCTCAAAAAATCAGAAATTACAGCAAGTACATATAGAATGTACAAGGCCAAAACATGAGATATGGCCTATCCAACACCCATCAGTGCCCTGCAATGTGCAAACCGCTCTGCTGGCAAGATCTTGGTGAAAAGATCCGCAGGGTTATCATCAGTATGGATTTTGACAAGTTCTAACAACTTGTCATGCAATACCTCACGAATAAAGTGGTACTTAACATCAATGTGCTTGCTCTTCTGATGAAAGACCGGATTCTTTGCCAACATAATAGCACTCTGGCTATCACAATGCAAAGAAGGAATATCCCCTGAAAAACCCAAGTCTCCCACCAGACGTGAAAGCCATATGGCCTCCTTGCAAGCCCCAGTGGCTGCAATATACTCTGCCTCCGTGGTAGACAATGCTGTGCATCTCTGTAACCTGGATATCCATGAAATAGCACCACCTGTGAAAGTAAACACGTAGCCCATGGTGGACTTACGGTTGTCTGCATGCCCTGCATAATCTAAATCTGTGTATCCATGCACTTCTGCATCTTGCTTGCCAAAACATATGACACATCTTGAGACCCTTAAGGTATCTCAATATACCCTTAATTGCCTCCCAATGCCTCTTACCGGGGTTAGCCATATATCTACTGACCACTTGTTAGAAAATACCCAACAGAGGGTACACGCAGCGGAAATAATGCCCAGGAGCTCACACAGTGTTGTGCAGTGTGGGTGTGGAATCACAAACTTCTTTACTTATGTGCATTCAATAGGTGTGCAGACTCATCAATAGACAATGAACCAAACTAGATAAAGAAACCACCAAATAATATATTTCCGTCCATAAATATGGACACAATATAAAATAGACAGATCCAGAGTCCCACCAATGGTGTGGTCCTCTGATCTTACCACAAGGTCCTCCTCCTATCTGCTGGCTATCTCTAGACTAGAGTCCGCGTGCTCCACCTCGAGCGTAAGTAAACTTTCTGTCTAGAATGATCCTCTCCACCTTGCTGTCTGGAAACCAGTCTAGGTGGGCAGCCTCCTGGCTAAGTCTGCAGCCCTGCTAGCACCTCTCTATCTTCCTGAATGTAGGTCCAGAGGGTGGCTACCTGCTGCTCCTTTCTGCTCTGGATCTGCTGCTGCAAGTGATGTGAAATGAGGCCTGAATGGCCCCCTTATATAGCCCTCAAGGGCCTGGCCAGCCAACCGACCCAGCAGCCCTAGAAAGGGCCGACTGCTGGTCGGTTCAGCCACCTGCCCCTGGCCGACCAAAACCGACCCACAGCTCCCTATTTATGGGACTGTGGGCGGCCCTTTTGGGGCACACATTACAAGGGCCTTTGGCCCACCTTTCAAGGGCAGATGCCCTATAAATATAGGGTCCAGTCCAGCCTCTGATCCCCCTCTTTGCTGCGTGACCCTGCGCCACTGTCTGCCTCCATGTGAGGCCTGTTCCAGCCTGCTGTGCTGGCCTGCCAGGTTTGTTTCCAGGCCCCAAAGTACTGCTGTTTCTGCTGCTGTCAATGCGCCTTGTTCAGGGCTTGCTGCAGGTCGAGATCCTGCCTGCAACCCTTGCCATCCAGGTCGCTTCTTCCGTGACTGCATCCTGCCCATGCTCTCCTCATATGGGGGCTTACAGATGGGGCGGTGACTTCTCCAACACCACTCCCACTGCAAAAGCAATATCTGGTCTAGTAGCAACCATGGCATACATCAGACTGCCACATGCAGAAGCATAAGGAACCTTGGCCATCTGAGCCCTTTCATCATTTGACTGAGGGCTGTCCTTTTGGCTGAGTTTCAAATATGGTGGCAAGGGTGTGCTCAAAGCCTTCCCCTTATCCATATTGAACCTCTCCAGGACTTTGCCAATGTACTCTTTTTGAGAAAGATAGCGTAAACACTTTGACCTGTTCCTCACAATCCGCATACCAAGAATGTGATTTGCATCACCAAGATCCTTCATGTCGAAGGGTTTTGTGCAGTTTTGCCTTCAAAGCATTCATATCAATAGATGAACTTCCCAGCAATAAGCATATCATCCACATAAAGAATGAGTATAAGAAGACTACCATCTCTTGCCTTCTTAGTGTAGAGACAATGATCATGATCAGACCGTCTGAATCCTTGTGCTTTCATGAAAGCATCAAACTTGTGATACCACTCTCTGGGTGCCTGCTTGAGCCCATAAAGACTCTTCTACAATTTGCATACAAGCCCTTCTTTTCCCTTGACTTGATATCCTTTGGTTGCTGCATATAAATATCTTCGTGAAGGTCTCCATGAAGGAAGGCCGTCTTCACGTCCATTTGGACAAGATCCATGTCCTGACAAGCAACCAAAGCTAAAACAGTCCTCAATGTAGTCATCTTGACTACAGGAGAAAAGATTTCATCAAAATCAACTCCCTTTTCCTGCTTGAACCCCTTAGTAACTAATCTTGCTTTGTACTTGGGCTTAACATCCCCTGGAGTGATCTTCAACCTATAAACCCACTTGCATGGTAGGACTTTCTGGCCTGCAGGCAACTGCACTAGATTCCATGTCTGATTCTTCTCAAGAGATTGCATCTCTGAAACCATGGCTTTCTGCCAATTCTTTGCGTCCTCCCTCTTCATGGCTCCTTTAAAGCACGAGGGTTCACCACAATCTGTCACCATGATGTAATCATCAAGTGCATTCACCCCTGGAACAAACCTGTCAGGCATCCGGGACACCCTGGTGCTCCGCCTAACCCAACCATCTTGATTAGGTGGCTGATTTGCTTGCTGTTCCAGCATATTTTGGGGCTGTACAGCCTGCTCTGGAAGCACATCTTGCAGAATCTCAGGCTGCATTTGTGGCTCTTCCTGTGGAGGATAATATGGAGCATTAAAAGCCGGATGTGGCTGCTGATTTTGACCATTTTGGACAGCATTTTGATTGGCATTTTGTGGTTGTCCTGGAGGTCCTTCCTCCTCAAAAATGACTCTTCTCACTCCAATGGTATTGATAGGCTGTTTTTGCATCCTATCTTCTCGAAAAATCACATCATTGCTCCTCACAATCTTGTGAGATTCAGGGTCCCACAACCTGTAACCCATCTCTCCATTGTCACCATACCCAAGAAAGATACACTTGCGTGACTTGGGTCTAATTTGCTGCGTATTTCCCTTCTGACATGCATAAAGGCCTGGCAGCCAAACACCCTGAGATGTTTGTAAGAGGGTGGCTTTCCTGACCACACCTCCTCAAGTACCTTCAAATCCAAGGCCCTGTTGGGTGACCTATTGATGAGATGTACTGCTGTCTTAACAGCTTCTGCCCAAAAACCATGGGTCAATCCTGCTTGTGAGAGCATGCTAAGAGTCCTCTCTTGAATGGTCCTATTTGCCCTTTTAGCCACGCCATTTTGTGGAGGATTGTAGGGAGCGGGCAACTCCCTCTTTATCCCCTTCTCATCACAAAATGTAGTAAATTCCCTTGAGAGGTATTCCCCTCCATTATCAGACCTGAGGCATTTAAGCTTCTTTCCTGTCTGATTCTCAACAAGTGCCAACCAAGTCTTGAAGACTTTGAACACATCACTCTTATGCTTAATGGGATAGACCCATATCTTCCTGGATGCATCATCAATAAAAGTGACAAAATACTTGGCACCGCCCAAAGAAAGGTTGGGCATTTCACATACATCTGTATATACCAAAGTTAGGACTTCTTGCTTAACATTTCCAGCCTTTTTATGGGCTGATTGCTTATGTTTGCCATAAATACAATGATCACATGCTGAAAAATCAGAAAAATTAAGTCTCGGCAAGTAACCCAAAGAAGACAATACTTTCATTCCTTTCTAGCTTATATGGCCCAACCGGCTATGCCACAATGAAGTGTGTGGCTGCTCGGTCACATGGATTACATTAGCATCAACACCCTCAACATACAATGGATACAAGGTGCCTGATTTGCAGCCCTTGGCCACAACCATATTTCCCTTAAGCACCTTCCACATAGAATGACCAAATTGGGTGAGATACCCTGCATCATCAAGCTGCCCAGTGGATATCAAGCTCTTCCTGAGCTGTGGCACATGTCTCACATTGTGCAATACAAATTCAGAACCATTTGGGAATTTTAGATGCACATCCCCAATGCCAACAACGTCACAGGCATAATCATTCCCAAGTTTCACGCATCCTTTTTTCCCTGCATCATACGAAGCAAACCACTGCTCATGAAGAGTAACAAGATCGGATGCACCTGAGTCTAATAGCCAATCCTGTGCATACCAGCCATCATTGGCCACAAGAAAAGAACTATAACCAGAGGAGGCAACAAGTATGACATCGTCATTATCTTCATCACTGCTAATCATTGCATTGAGCTCCTCAAGTTTAGCCTTGCCCTTGGTGTCTTTGGCATCTCTTTTCGCATCTTTGTCCTCTTCTTTTCTTTCCTTATCCTTGCCTTTGTTTTTCAGCTGAAAACAGTCCCTTTTAATATGCCCCTTCTAATGGCAGTAGTGACATTCAAGGTCCTTCCTAGGACGGGACTGACTGCGAGATTTTCCTTTATTTTGGTTTTCCCCTCTATTTTGCTGCCTACCTCTGCCCACAGCCAATGCACTTGCATTCTTATTTTCACTGCTATTCTTACGCCTCACCTCTTCCTGCAGAAGAACGCTTTCCACATCTTGGCATGACAATCATGTCAAGGCAGGGGCTGAATTGCTTATGGCTGTAGCAAAAGTATCCCAACTGTCAGGGAGGGTACTCAAGAGAAAAATGGCCTTCACCTCATCATCAAAATTCATTTTCTGATTTGTGAGTTGGCTGAATATAGAGTGAAACTCATTGAGGTGAAGTGAGAGGGCTGTCCCCTCTTTCATGCTTAGTTTCATGAGCCTCTTCAACCAAAACACTTTACTAGCTGCACTCTGACTCTCGAAAAGGGACTCAAGTTTTTTCCATATGCTGTAAGCGGTGGCTTCATTCTCTACATTGAAGTAGATCTTCTTAGAGATGGTCAAAAGAATGGTATTCTTGGCCTTCTCATTCATGGTTTCCCACTGAAGGTCACTAACTTCATCGGGCTTGATCCCTTTATACTTGATAGGCATATTTTGATCTTTCTGGACCAACACATTGTATATTTGCTTCTTCCAATAAGAGAAATTTGCATTCCCCTCCAACTTCTCGATGTTCCAATAGTTGCCTTCGTTGATTGAAGACATGATGATAAGCCCAAATAGAAGCAAATAAATACACCTAAGGCACAGAGAGCCTCAAAGTCACGTGCTGTGACTAAATGCAATGTTGTCCACTCTCCAAAACTGTAAAAAAAAACAGTAAAAGAAAAAACTCTAAAAGTCCCCAAATCTCTTCCAAAATTGGCCTGCACTTGTACAAAAACTGTTACAAAGGTCCCCGAGCCTTGACAAGTGACCAAATGTCACTGTAGAATGAATGATCAAGTGACACAAATATCCCAGATTGTTTAGCACGTGTTTGGGCAAACTCTCCCACCTCAAATAGGCATATGAACACTGTCACAAGGCTAAACTCAGAACTGAACTGAGTTTTCACACTCTCCAAGAGTGTACAAATGCGCTGTCCACAACAAGAAGCATTTACCCAAAACTAACCTGATTGCAAAATCTCCTCTTTTGTCAATGCATTTGACACATAGACATGTGAATCCCCTTCCAAAACTGTCTACAACAGCCAATGACACCAATTTGAGCAAAAGCCCCTTGTTTTGGCATCTATTGAAGAGAAATTTCGTCGAATAGGCATCCACAAGTGCGTACAAGCACTCTAGCGTCAAAAGCCCCAAATTTCTTGCATGCAATTTCTGCAATTTCCGAGAATGCACCACGATGTGCACCAAATCCTCAAATTTCTGCCCAATGTGACCAAATGTCACACAATCCAGCTGCCCACTTGACAAATGTCAAGTGTACCTGCGAACCACGTCTTAAATACCTCGAAGAAGGATGTTCCCACGCACGAGATTAGCGAGGTCACGGCCCACGAAGGGCGTAGAACAGCAGCGGAACGCGACCCAACGAAAAAAAAGAACGCGTAGGCAGTCAGAATAAAACGCGTCCGTATCAAAACTTCCTCGTCGTGCACGTTGTACGGAACGTACAGACCTTGACGCTGTAGCGTCCGTATCAGAACTTCCTCGTCGTGCACGTTGTACGGAACGTACGGACCTTGACGCTGTACGGGCCTTGACGTTGTACGAACGAAGCCACCAGTCTGATACGGGAAGCAGACGGGGAACTTCTGGGCTGAGGGTGAGGACGCAGGATAGAGATGATGAGCCAAAGCTCTGATACCAGTTGAAGTGAAAGCGAGTGGAGGAGAGCAAGACCAAGACCACAAGAGTGGTGGGTGTGAATCGAGAAGCGAGGGCACACCACAACCCTCAAGAATATATTAGGATAGACACTTGGGTGGAACTGGTTCGGAGTGAACCGTGTTCACACTGTAACCTGTAACAAAAAGGTGTACATGAGGTGGCACAGGGCCTTAACCCCAACAAGAGATACACGCAGCCAAAACAGTCCCGAATTGGTTGCTACAGACTCTCAGGGAGAGTAGGCTTGAGGCCCCATTGCCTGGCAGGACTCATAGTGCATTACTCTTTCGATTGAGACAGCTTATGCAAGGACTCTTCTTGATGAAGAGGAGCCTGACTCTTTTGAAGAAGCGAAGGATAATGTGCATTGGATGCATGCCATGCACAATGAGTTGCAGTCCATAGAAAAAAATCAGACTTGGGATGTTGTGGATTTGCCACCAGGTAAACATGCCATTGGTACCAAGTGGGTTTTCAAGGTAAAAAGGAAGCTAGATGGGTCTATTGACAGAGGCATTGTGCCTCACAATAGCATCCAATAGTGCAGCTTCCAGCAAAGTAGAAAGGAGGAGCAGAGCACCTCCCTTGGGGGCTACATCCAAAAGCTGAAGGAGTGCTAGTGTTGCTGCAGACTTAGCTCAAGTGCAAGGCTGACAGTTTGGCTGTCTTCTAGGGCAGCAAGGAGCTGAGGTCATTCTGGACAGAGAGGCTACTACGGTCGAGGTGGAGTACGCAGACTCAGGGTTCTAGAAGAGACTAGCAGATAGAGAAGGACCTTTGGTAAGATCAGAGGACCACATCATTGGTGGGACTCTGAATATATCTCTTTTGTTGTGTTCATAGTTTTGGACGGAAATATATTGTTTTGGTGGATTCTATATCTCGCTCTGTCTACTGTCTATTTCCTGATCTGCACATATATGTGATGCACATTAAGTAAACAAGTTTGTGATTCCACTCCACACACACTGTTTGGTAAGATCAAAGGACCACACCATTGGTGGGACTCTGAATCTATCTCTTTTGTTGTATAGTTTTGCACGGAAATATATTGTTTTGGTGGATTCTAGATCTGGCCATGTCTACTGTCTATTTTTTGATCTGCACATATATGTGATGCACATTAAGTAAAGAAGTTTGTGATTCCACTCCACACACACAGTGTGAGCTCTTGGGCTATTCTATCAGTCTTCCGTTGTGCGTACCCTCTGTTGGTTGATTTCTAACAGTTGGGTCCTACAGCCAAGATGACTACCATATACACGGTCATAGCTTTGGCTGCCCACCGTCAGTGGCCAATCTTTCAAATGTCTTAAATGGAGAGCTTCGGGAGGAAGTTTATGTTGAGCAACTTGAAGACTTCTGGAATCCAAGAGAGTCTGTAGGCTTTGGCTCATCGCGTAGCTCATCTAATGCGAACCTCTACTCTTCGCAGAAGGAGGTAAGACCATGATTATCATCCTTTATGTAGATGACTTGATTGTCACTGTTGATCATAGGAGGTTAAAGGACTCTTGATGCAAGAGTTCGAGATAACAGAATCGGGACTTCTTCACTACTTTCTTGGAATAGAAGTTTGGCAGAAAAAGGATAGCATCTTCATTTGTCAAGAGAAGTATTTCAAGAAGATTCCAGATGGAGGAATGTAAGGAAGCACCAACCCAATGGAGATCAGGACAAATCTGAGCCGCGAGTGTTGCAAAGGTCACCTCCCCATCTGTAAGCCCTCATATGAGGAGAGCATGGGGAAGGTGGACTTGGGTCCTGAGAGAAGGCCACATGGGCAGCGCTATGGCTGCCATGGGGGCAGAGATCAGAGAAAGAAAGAAGAACCTGGTGGAGCCATGGTGGCTGCAACAAATGAAGCTCATGGATGGGACGTTGGCTATGGAGGTTCAGCCTGCTGTCAGAGGCATGTTTGGAGCAGCACCAAAGGGCGAAGATATCCCAGGAGGTAGGCGCTTGTATGGCGAGCCAGTGGCAATGGGTGTGGGCAGGAAAACAACCTGGAACAGGCCTTGAATGTGGCGCAACATGGAGGGGGTGACCAGCAGGCTGGTCGGCCAGGTATAGGGCTAGTAGGGCTGGTTCCAGCCAGCCTACCATGCCTAGAAGAGGGCACAACAGGAGGGGCTGGACCCTGCAATAAATGGAGGGTTTTATGCCCTGGAACAAAGGCTTGCAAAGGGCCAGTAAAGACCCTTATATAGGGCCCTGGTTGGGCTGGTAGGGGCAGCCAACCAGTCAGCTTTTTTGGGGCAGACAAAGTCGGCCATTCTGGTCTCGAAAAGTCGGCTACTGCAAGCAGGCCCTGGGCCTATAAAAGGGGGCCATTCAGCCCTCACAGATCATTCTCTGGAGCAGCAAAATACAAGCAGCAAGGAGCAGCAGAAGACCTACTCTTGGAGCCTATTCCCGGAGGACCAGGAGCAGGAAGAGCTGCAGACTAAGCTTGAAGGGCTGCCTACCTAGGTTGAGTACAGGCAGTAAGGTAGAGAGAACCATTCTGGACAGAGAGTCTACTACGCTCGAGGTGGCACGTGGGCTCAAGTCTAGAGATAGCCGGCAGATAGTAGAAGTACCTTGTGATAAGATCAAAGGACCCAAGGTTTTTGAGGTATATCAAAGGTACATCCAGTTATGGGATCACATATTGCACTACGAGTGAGCCTGGTGGGTTCTATCATTCAGATTGGGTTGGAGATTGGGATGCACGGCATCAAGCTACTGCTTCATGCTTACGTCAGGTGCCATAAAGGGCGTATTATTTGGGTAGTGATGGCTTTAATGGAGGAGGAAAGTAAGCTAAGTTGGTAGGGTTAGCTCTTGGGGCTATTTAGCAAGAAAGGGTCTAATTTACCGGGTGAAAGGGAGCCCTACAACGTCCCTCTCTCCCGCTCTCGTTTTCTTTCTCTATTCCTCTCCCTAATGCCTCCTTTCCTCATTCCCTCTGTCTTCCCCTTCGCTACTCATTCCCTCTGCCTTTCCCTTCGCTACTTTTATCTCGTCTTTTCCCTTCTGTCCTTACAAAATTCCCGCTACCAGTTAACAACAAGGTATACAGCTTGCCACATTTTTCCTTTCGTTTAACAGGCCAAGTCGTAAAGAGAGACCTGAGACTATCTTTTTCTTTATGTACGTGAAGAACCTTCGCTTCAGCTTCTAGGCATTCACCAACAAGTGCAGGTTCTTTGAATCTTAATCTTTTCGTCTCGAATATCACCCCAGGCTAGTCCATCGTAAACCCAACAGTCAACAGGCATCATTTCTGACCTCAGTTATAGCAATACTAAACCGAGTGAAATGACGATATTTTTCACACTCACCAGATTGGATCCTATGACAGCAGGAAAAAGGCTTGCACAAAGCATGCCGTGGACGACGCAGCCCTTGAACCCTGCAGACCGTGCCGCTGCTTCCTCCGTGTGAATGGGATTGCGATCACCAGACAGCTCTGAGTATGCAGCCACGTCTTTCTGATGAAAAGCATGCTCCAGACTGAACACGTGCCCCTCGGAAACAGTTCCACGGCTGGTAGGAATGGAGGAGAAGAAGTGTCTGCATTTTGTAGCCGGCCTTCGAAGCCGCGATGCTATCATGATGCTCTACCTGTGTAATGAAATTCTGATTCAAGCTCCATATCCATTGTTTTGTCTCCAAACATACACAACTTCAAATAGGACACATTAACATTGAGCGATGAATTTTAATCGGGCATTAACCTATGCCATGGGAGACGAATTAAGGAGGAAGCCAGTGGAGAATTCTAGAACATAGTGAATTTGAACAGTAACATGATCAGTGGAGAATTCTAGAACATAGTGAATTTTAACATTAACATTGAGCAATGAATTTTAATCGGGCATTAGTATTAATCGAAATGGCGCAATGCCCGATTAACCTATGCGATGGGAGACGCACTAAGGAGGAAGCCAATTAACCTATGCCGATTAGTGGAGAATTCTAGAACATAAAGAATCTAGAAAGTTCCAACTGCCGCCCTACACGAATATACGAGGCACAGAGGGGGAGGGATGGGGATGCAAAGTTGAAGCAGGGGAGGGAGAGGGAGATTCGAGGGAGAGAGGTAGGAAGGAGAGAGTGAAGCATGGGCGGCTGAGTGGAGGGAGAGTAGAGGTAGCGGCTAGAGCCCATCCACGAGCTCTACTGTCCCAAGGCTACCCGCCTTCTTACCTCTTGTGAATGCATTGCACAATCGTAATGGTATTCATATTTTGTGAGCCCTCTGGGCCGAGCGAAAAGCTAAGTTAGAACCTTGTAATGGAATGCCTTTTGTTTTTTAGCCCTTGTGGCCTATGCTTCTTCTGTAATAGCAAACTAGATTGCTTGGCCAGCTGGGCTGTTGATGAATACTTCTCTCTTTTGCTATCTTGTTGAGGTTCACATGAGTGACGTTGTCAGAAATGATGCAGAAGATTGATGTTTAATTGCATGCAACCTTTTCTAGAGATTTCGTTATCATCCAGTCTTGCTTGCACTTGATGTTGTTCATGTCGACAGTAAAACGTAGTTTTTCTTTTTCTTGGAGGAAGACAAATTCCTATTCTTTGCACTATAAGCAAATCTATTGTCATTCCACTTCGAGCGAACGACGGGGAGATGTATTTCAGAAATGTATAAATAATAAATCAAAACCAAATTGAGACAGAAGCATGCAACTGTGACAGGAATAATCCAAACCCAAAGCTGCATTGCATGTACGACAAAAGTTCCAGCACCATTTGCAACTTCATTGGATCCCTTTTTTCGAAGGCACAAATGTTTATTTTTTGGGTCAAATTATGTTCCTACGCTTTAGAAAATAGTACTTCCGCGCTCTAGCCGGATGGCCCTCGAGCGTGTTGTAACCTAATGGACCTACTGTGTTGTGGCTCCTTATGTAGTACTGCTCTAAAGTTCGTGCTTTGTCTACAGTGTCTGTTGTTTCCAAAACTTTGATTTCAAAATTTTCTTTGAAGGGCTTGTAACGCTGCAAGTCCTCTTTCATTTTCGCCGGTGGTTTTTTATTGTGCTGTTTGATCCTCCGCGGCAGGTCCGTCGTGCTCCCTATGTATTTTCTGTTGTTGGGTTTGCACGTGATGCAGTAGACGACAAGGCTCGCACGATTCCCTTGCATGGGCGCTTCAGTGGAGGCTCCTCCTTCATCTCGAGGCTCGCGTCTTTCAATGTCGTACCTGCGTAAACATTAACATCGAGGTTTTCGGTCTTTTTTTTTTCGTTTGACGTCCATAATAGAATGCATTTATCTACTTGCCCTGGTTTTTCTCTGTTGGCGTTAAAGGATCGTTTCCAATACCGAAGCGCTCCTCGTATAAGTCCCTGTCGAAAATATACGTAAGCTTCTCCATTGTCATCATGCGTCGCATCGTGCGTCCCTCCAAATTGTTCCATGAATTGTTTGAGTATAGCCGTTCCTTGATCGCGCGTCGTGTCCCTCAGCAACTCCAAGGATACGTTGTACCCGTGATGCTTAGCAGTTGCGTGTGGAGGTGGTTTGTTTTAAGCAACTGCCGAGAGTACTGTGGCATCAACCGCACAATGTATCTGCTCCGTTGGGCATCTCGTGTGCAACTTTGGCATTTGGAGTAAGTCACTTGCATGCCCATATTCTCGCAGGCATCCAAAAGTATCATGTTTCCGAGTGCGGCGCTGTGGCTCGAGATGCCTATGCCTTGCGAAGAAACGATCCTTTGGTTTGCAGACAGTAGCGTGGTTATGCCACAGACACCGTAGATTTGAAGGCTAGAGAAAATAGCCACGCAATTACTAACCCGTTGCTTGTATCTATATGCGATGGTCAACCACGATGACGTAGCTGGCCTCAAGGACATCTTTCTTGATGTTATATCAAGTTAAATAGCTCCACCTCTGGCTGCTCTGAGCGTTGACGAATGGTCATGTTCAAAGGAGTTTCCGGTGGTCATTTCTACATCGTGACATGAATCGATGTCTTATGTTCGGGTTTAAACACCTACAGGGATTAATAATAAAAACCATCCGAAACTTTGCTACAATTTCACTCACGTGGTTTTGTCTAAACGCAACAGGAAAAACAAAATGGACTGAACCTCTATCTTTAGAAGGTGAAAGAATTGATAAAATAACTTGAATCAAGCAAATAAATTTTGTTGTGCGTACCTTTAGGAGAAGACACTCGTTTGGAGGGTGCAAACATCTCGAAAACAGAAGTGTTGCAGACATGATTAGTATGTTGGTCGAACCAAGCAAATGTAATGTTCCCTTGCGGAAACAGAATGTGCGAAGAAGTGTGCGTGCTCAAGATGAGGAGTAAAAAAAAAAAAACCATACGTAATGTATGGTGGAGAGCTGGCACATGTCTCTCCAAAAATTATATATCATAGGGGAACGTGCCATCCCCCCATTTCGAATAGTCACCTCCAGTGTTGGAGGTGTAGCGCATTAATGCGGACCAGAGCAACAGGCGATGCAGAAACATTTCAGAATTGAAATGACCGTACATTCTACTTACGTGGAGTATCCTTTGTGACGTCCACAGCTCGACGAGAAGTCGCCTATTTCTTTGCTGGAATGTTGGAATCTGAAAAACAATCATGATTAGTCAATATGCATTCCTCATGTTCTGCATGTTTGGATATGTTGGTTAGCATATATGCAATTTCCTAAAGATGATAAATTCAAGCACAAAAGCTATACACAATCCAACGATCAAAGATGTTCAAACCATCAAGGTAATCATCTTCGAGCAGTTGTAGTTACAATTTTACAGAATGAAGTGGGTGAATAAAGCGCTCAAGCCGAATGTATATCTGTAGTGATCGATGTATATACAGAAATAGATAGAAATATATATATGCAACGGAAAGGTGAGGGGCTACGCAGAGGAAAATCATCCACGTAGCTCTGAATTATAGGATCAAATTACAGAGTGAGCCCATCGTCCCCGCAGTGCAACTACTTCTCGCCCCGCCTCATGGGACTCTGTTATTCAATTCGATTGGCAAGGATGGGTATCTGTTGTATGGATGAGGAATTGGATGCTACTCACCTTGAATCGCTATGCCTAAAAGCGAAAGCCACGGCTTTCCCCTCGGCCCACCCGCGCTGTGGAGCAAGCAGCATCGCCGCTCGACTTACGGGAAAGCGTTTGGCGGTTTTCTTGGCTACGCTTGGTCCTAGAGCTCTATATCTAAACTCCGGTTCAATTTGGAGAAGGCTTTGATGACTCGGGCTAGGGGGCAACAATAGGGGAAGAGGGCTTGCGAAACAAGATAGAAAAACAACAAGAAAGAGGGGAACAAAAATACATATTCTCTTCTCCGAGGCCGAAACATTGGCAGGATAAGAAGCAACCTTCCTCCTCAAAGGTGCCTGAAGACGGGGACAAGGGCAAGGCGCTCGAAGTGATCAACGTGAGCAAGGATTTCGTTCGTCCGTTTCGTCGATAGTGAGCATTTGGATTGGGCAATTCATGGTACAAAAACCTTCTTGCAATGGGGTGGATGTAGAGTGAAAAAGGAATGGCCACGAAACCAGGTAACTAAGCGATCCTCGACCTTCTGTTTGTGTCCAACGGATCTGTTATCACACAGGGTGATCCCAGTGTCATGACCGTCAATGCTTGAGAACAGGTAGGATCTGAGGGGGCTCGATGCTGAAAACTGAGACTGAAAACAGGTTGGAAACTGGAGGAGATAGAGCTGAATCGTTGGCTGCGAGAAGCGGTGCGAATCAGGGCTGAGATCTGAGGCAGAGACACCGATGGGGAGGGGGGAGAAGAAGAAGACCAGGGAGGCGCCGTCATCAACCGAAACGGTTGATTTTGGTGATCTTAGAGACGCTGAAAGAAAAGAGATGAAGAAAGATGCATTCATCGATTGGGTGAAGCAGGATAAGGTACTATGTTTCAACCCTGACCCTTAAAATCCGTCTCTCTTGTTTCCGGGAAGCACTGCGGTCATGTGGTGGCCAGATGTTTCTGAAGTTGCTGGGTCGAATTTGAGTTTGTATGCATCAATATGCCATCCCCTAAATACAATGAGTTAAGGGTTGCTTTGTTGCCCGAAGCACATGAAGAACGGACAGTAGGAGGAGAAGAAAAAGCCACAATATCAGGAGATGAGCCAAAGGTTCGAAAATAAAAACTGCACCAGGCGACAGGAGATGAACCAGCGCCTCAAAACGAAGAACTGCATGAGAGGTTCGTGAAGAAAAACTGCACGGGGCAACAGGAAACGAATCAGCGCCTCAAAACGAAGACCTGCATAAGGAAAGAGGAGTCGAACCAATGCTGGAAAAAGAACAATTGCATGAGGCAGCAGGAGAACCAGTGCTTCAGAAAGAACTGCCGTGGAGCAAGCAGCATCACCGATTCTCTTCTCCAAGGCCGAAACACTGGCAAGATAAGAAGCAACCTTCCTCCTCAAAGGTGCCTGAAGACAGGGACAAGGGCAAGGCACTCGAAGTGATCAACGTGAGCAAGGATTTAGAGAACATGTTTTGCCACTCTTCTAAATATATATCAATGAATGGCCATGATGGACAACTAGTGTATAATCGTCTTTTTAGTAAATGTTCACTTCATTTCTATGAATGACAGTAAATTAGAATATAAAAGTACCTCGTCTTTAGATGTGCGTGTAGATAACTACCCGTATCACTTGTTTGCAATTGGTGTAGATGACAAGCTGTGTTGATTGATCGTAAGTCACATCTCCAGAGCCTACGTTGCAAATGTAAAAAGATATGTCTTGTATATGTCATGAAGGTATACAAGAAATGAAGCACACTTGAAATGTTTTCTTATTCACATGACAAATCTTTGTTTTATTGTTATGTCTAATTACATAGCATTTGTCTTCACCGAGCTTCAGCATCGATCAAGTCAGTGTAGTATTTACCGAGAAAGGCCTGAGCTTGACGGATCTTGTGGTTCTCCTCGGTGAGGGCGACTTGTTCAAGCGAATTGCATATGAATATGGTTGTGCTGATTGTCCGATGCGGATTGAGTTTGGAAATTTTGTTCGCAACTAAAGAATCACACCCCGAACATAGGGAATGAGAACGTGTCTTGCATAGACGTGATGCAGCTAGCGATCAAAGGTATATAGCTCGGTGCCACGATGTTCATGTTAATCTACCCTGAACATGGGGGTCGCTCGAAGTGCATCGCATAACTGAGCTTATCATAATGAAACCTGAGGCACAGGCTTGGAGCAATTCATCTTCCTCATCTCCACCCTGACTTTCTAGTAGAAACCATTGCCCACAATTGTGTCGTGCCCCCAGGCACTGTGGCCTTTCTTGGTGCTGCCGAGGAGTCCCCAGCTATCTTGCATCCAACTAGCCCGTCGTGGCGGTCTGCTGTTGCAAGGGGGAGTCTTTGGAGGCATGGCAAAGAAGGAAATCCGTGAGGATAAACTGTGAATCCTGGGGATATCGAGAGGGTAAGAGATGCGAGTACGTGTGCAAGCAGCGCACCCTTCTCCATTGGAAGCAATGCCAGATGTCTTGTATGTAAAACGCCTGCTAAGGTGGCAGCCTTGGTTCCATTCTCTACCAACTCTCTCTCTCGTTTATTCCAAATTTCAAGAAGCTCCTGTGAGGGAGTGGTGCCGATAAGCCCAGGATGTATCAATCCAAGGAAACAAATGCCTGCGGGAAATTCAATGGAAAAAGCTTATTTCAGGGTGTGTCTCTTTGTAGGACTTCAAAGACTACAATTCAAGCCAGTAAGACTCGATTAAACACGAATGGTACCTGGAATGTAGGTGGGGGTCGTAGAGGCGATGGGTGCGGCAAAGGAGGTCTGCTTTTGCAAGGGGGAGTCTTTGGAGGCACAGCAAAGAACGAAATCCGTGAGGGTAGAGCAAAGGACCTCGACAGAATCTATTGGACTTCACAGAATCTCTCCTTTGTCCTAAACAAATCTAAAAGCACCAACCGCCGCATAAAGAATTCGTTCGTCCCACTTCGTTTTTTATTCCTCTGCATTCCTCCGCCTCCAGATGGAATTCTACTCCGTGGATGCAAATATAGCCAGTGCGGCCTTTTCGCTTACCAAGTCGCAATCAAATCGCTTGCAAAGATCTAAGAAATCCGACGAAATCGTAATTCCAACGACCGCATTCCCTTCTCCGCCTGAGTGTCGACCACTATTGAGCGATCATGTTCGCAAATGCAACTTCCAAACTGCTTTCAATCCTTCACGGACTCGATAGAATTTGGAGGTGGGGGTCCCTTCTCTGCCTGAGTGTCGACCACTATTGAGCGATCATGTTCGCAAACGCAACTTCCAAACTGCTTTCAATCCTTCACTGACTCGATAGAATTCGGAGGTGGGGGTCGTAGAGGCAATGGGTGCGGCAAAGGAGGCAACAACTGGTGAGCAAGGAGGCAGTGACGGCAAGGAGGCAGTGACGGAGGGATGGCGGGTGTGAAGCGAGGTGAGGCGAAGGGAGAAGGGTGATGGAGAGGTTGAGAGGTAGCGCCATGGGGAAGGGAAGGCACCATGCAAGCAAGCCAGGCAACGTCAAAAGGAGCTGCATGTTGGAGTGGAGATTTTCTCAAGTAAAGGAAGAAAGAAAGGAGATGAGAGCAGTTAGCGTGGAGATTTTCTCAAGTAAAGGAAGAAAGAAAGGAGACGAGAGCAGAGCTGAATTAGTCTGCCACGCGCAGCTTTTCAAAAGCTTTCAAAGCTTTTGGGCTTTCAAAATTTAAAAAATCTAAGGGTGCATATTGTGCCATGTGGAAGCACAAGATTTCAGAATTTGAAAAAACGTCCTAGTGCTGGCCAAGTAATTATGAATGGAATGGAAGGCTTTTTTTGCAACAATTTTCGCAAATCTTTGTTTTGATTGTTACTGAGTCGAAAATTGAACATTGTAAACATTTACAGCTTGAAATTACAGCTACAACGCAAAAAATTCCATGTTTATTAGATGATTAGATGTGGAGTTAACTATTTTTTTGGCCTCCCCTAGGGGGTAGGCTTAAGTGAAGGTGTTCCCATATTGTGAAGGGAAAAGTCGTGATTTTCTTTATTTTGAATTTGTATTTTTTGTGATTGGTTAATTTGAACACCGCATGCCAAGTGTAAGTGACACTTGTCTTGTCTTGATTGGCAACTTGCTTTGCATGGTTTATGACACGTGTTCACTCCACATTGGAGTTGCATGCTAGCTGGTTGTTATGGATCCTGTCGTTGCATCGAGAGTCGTCTTTTTTTACAGCGCCAGGGTTTTCGTTCATGCAAGGTCGTTCATCGAGATTGAAGGGTTGTCAAGCCCACTGAAGCAACGTCGAGGCCTCGCAACGGTGGACTGCAATTGGCAAGTTTCCTTGATTGTGGTGGAAGAAGCTGGCTTTGTGTTCGTTGTTCTTCTTGTTGTTGAAACCTTCTCTGTGTAGGATGACGGATGAAAGAACTTTCTTATAAGGATACCAGGTGTGGTGGTGCCCCTTGACATACTCAAAATGGTGGACATCCACACCGCTTCTTCACCACCTGAGAATGGCCTCCGACTTGTACTTCCTGCTTCTATGGAGTACCACCACCTAGCCTCCTTTAAAAGCAGAACCTATTTTGTCGTGTCGCATCTGTTTTCTTTCTGCCTGCTGCGAACACACTATTCAAAATTTTTGGACTTGTGTAAAGTCCAATTTGAGAAATGGACTAAAAAACAGTCCAAAAATTTTGAATATACTAGTAATGTTGTTTTTTGAACTAGATTTGACAACTCCAAACAAAAGATTTGGTGATTAAGTACTAAGAACATCAATGCATAACCAAATCTCTTACAGAGGTGGTCTACATAAACATCTTCATAACTTCTTATGAATTGAGCTACTATCACCTAAGAACATCAATAGATGACCAATTCTCTTAGAAAGGTGGTGTAAATAAACACCTCTATGTATAAGTGGTGTGCACACACCTTTATGACCATTTCTTTTAGAAAGGTGGTGTACATAAACCCCTTAGAAAGGTAGTGTACAGAGATCCTTTTATGTGTAAGTGGTGTACATGTACACCTCACTTGGTATTAAAAAACACCCTTAACTATAAAAATACATTGACATAAATTTTAAAATACACCATTAAGTATAAAATGGACCTTATAAACAATCTTTATACACAATAATGAGAGTAAAGAAATAAAAAAAGTAGTTAAGTTTTTATTAGATATTCGCTTTACATAGAAGTTCAAAACTTGTGATTACAAAGCCATCAGCCATCATGTTCCTTAGTACCAATGTCCTCAATGCTAGGCCCTTGACTACCATGGTCCTAACTAATAGGCTGCTCTAAGACAGTACCAATGTCCTCAATGCGCCCTTAACTACCAGGGTCGTTACTAATAAGCTGCTCTAAGACTGGAGTCTCAGTAGCAAGGTCCTCAATAGTTTGCTCTTTAGTTCCAAGCACTTGACTAGTAGGCTGCTCTAAAGTCTGATGTCCAAGTTCTTGGTGAGTAGGGTCCTAGCTACTAGGTTCCTGACTAGTAGACTGCTCTGGAGTCTGTAAGGTCATGGTTGAAGAACCATCTATGGCTCCTGGTAACTCCTCCTTGTCATGCTTTGCCTCATCCATACCTTCTTTGGGTAAGGCTTCCTTGCTTGATCCACTTGCATGTCCTTCACCCAAGATCAAAGGTGCCTTTCTCACTTTTAATTTCCACTTCTTTAGCCTTACCTTTTCCTATGACGTGCTGTACTACTACTTCTTGCTACCGCGAGCCTTCCCGTATGATGAGTGGAACCTCCTTGACTCTAGTTGACAATTGATCACCCTTATTCTTTGTGCATATTTCTTCTTAGCGTAAGTCATCGGATGCAGAGCTTTCATCCTCATCATCACCTGAGCTAGAATCATCACCCTCAAACTCACTACCCTCGTCTTCGACATTTTCCTCACTACCCTCTTCTTTGACATTTTCCTCTTCAAAGAAGGTAGTGCAACTGTAATATGTGTCAAAGAACTCAATCTGATGGGGGGTATCAATGACATTTACATTTCTACCTTGGCGTAGCAATTTCTCAACAGCAAAACCAATTCGATACAATGCTACTTCCCACCCATCATTCAATAAATTCTTTGTCATCTCTAGTATCGCATCAGAATCCATCGGCTTTCTGTAATCCACCATTGTTGCATCAAGTTTAACCTTATTGTCCTCAAAGTAATGAAGCTGGAGAGTCCTTAAAGGAATTTTGATTAGATTGCCACCACCGCTGGATAAGAAGCACATCAAGAAAGGCTGCAAGACTTGAATGGCAGTGCCTTCCAAGACAGTCATATGATTGCGTAGGACTATACCATGGTATACTTTTGAAAGTAAATACCCAAATGCAGATGTCAAACTCGCATACAAGGCATCCCTTTGTGATTCTATCATGAACAAGACCAATGTTGATCTTTTCTTATCTGCCATAGGACTTCTATGATAAACCGCACAAGTTCAACTATCTATGACTACAATTCATCTATGAAAAATACACATGGCTTCTCCCAAGCATGACCGCTCATTGTTATGAAATGCTCTGTATCAATGCCATTGATGTGTGCAAAATTTGTATCATTCTCTGATAGCAAGATATCATAGGAGAAGCTGAATGAAGAACCATCATCTAAACCACGAATTGCTCTACCGTGGGCAGTGGACTGCAAGGCCTTTTTCTTGATGTCCATATATTCTGTCTCAACAACCTTTGGCATTTTAGCTCTTAGATCCTTTGTTGGTGTGGCATCTGAAACCATTGAAGCCAACCACTTTCTAGCCCATGTCTTATTAAGGAGTTGACCTAGGCTAAGTGCTTTCTTCTTATCCACATTAATTGACTTGCCAGCTAACTCATCATCAGATTTCAATAAATGCAATAGTGATGAGAGAGCAGCCTCACTTTAAATCCTTCGAGTGACCACTTCATCCAAGTTGCTATGCTTGCTCTTCTTTCCAAAGAAGCAGTCACCGCTTAGGATCTTCTTGCATACTTCTTCTATTATTGTATCTGGAACAAACCTCAATGCTCTCCACCAAACAATAGACATCGGTTTCATTATTTCTGTCCTCTGAGTTGTAGTGTGCTCTAGTGCCTCAAAGGATATCTTTCTTGTTTCATATGCCTAGCAAACATCCACCATGCTCTGAAACACTGAGTCCTCGCAGAAGACAATGCAAGTAACATCCTTGTATCTTGCAACAGTGGTGTTCAAGTCCTTTGCCTCAACCTTATTACTTGGTATGCCTTGCGTATTGCTTACAACACCTTTCAAGCATCTATAGAACTGAGTCCTCTTTGTCATGTACTCAGATGTAGGTCTCCTGCCCTTCACTGTTTGTGGCTTTCCATAGCCCACCCATAACTCCCTTGCCTTTATCAGGATCTCAGAAAGAGAAGAGCTTTTTTTCAACCTAAATGGATCAGAATTCAGCCTTTTTGATTCTAGAATGTACTTCGAGTCATCGTTAAATATGCATACATGACAAATGACCCGTTGAAACTTTTCCATCCACTCAATCTGTGGCAAGTTTCCTTTTCTTCCCTCATCAAGTGCGATCCTGCAAGCTTCACAAAAGTTTTGCCCATCAATGGGCTCAACCCCGCATCTTTCCAAGAATCTATTCTTTGCCAGCATGTATCTCTTCTCAATGTCAGTCCCATATCGGCTTCGGTACAAAGACTCTCCATACGACGAACAGTGATATTAGTGGCAACTGGAGTTCTTGTTTTCCTCGTATCTTCATACAATTTGCGTGCAAATATCTTATCTAGCTTTCTTTGATTTGTGAACAACGAAGCTCGATCAATAAGCATTGTGGCCACATTGAATTGTGAAAATCCCCAAATGTACCCCTTATCCTCTGGAGGATGTAAGTATGGCACACTTATAGAAAAGCTTGCGAGACTTGTATCTTCTTCTTGCCGATCCTTCTAATCATCACCATCCAATTTTTTGCCTGGTTTTAAATAACCTGCACTTGAACGATCTGCACATGGAGTAGGAGTTATTTTTGCTCTCTTTTTGGAAATAGCTATGGAACTTGAATCTGCTCCATGATCACTCCTTGTTCCTGTAGTTGCAGCAGTTGTGCAGTACAAGCACAGTTACATGAGTGGCCTTGTCAGACCAACTTTGACAATGTGTTCTCTACAAGAGTTGTTGCAGTCACCACTCTATAAAGATGCAAACGTACAGTTGAATTGTGTATGGGCGGAGCACATTCAATCACTACAAAGAAAAGCCAATCCTGAAGGTAATGTTATCACAAGAAACCACGGAGGATGATGTAGACACCGACACTCTAGTGCACAGCATGTACACAGCACAACAACTTGTCAATTTTGAGGACAAAACAATTTGTGTTGCACCTTTAGAAGGATTCTCACCACTCATCATTTTCAAAGACAAGCATTCTGAGGAATTGGCGTTCCCTACACTTTTTATGGATATCCACAAACATACACAATGCCCAAAAATACTTCATACCAAACAATAGCACAATGGGAACTTACAAACGAGAACAGGAGGTTTGCAATATCAATTGAGAACCTCTTCTTTAAGACTATGAAAATAATAGTGCGACAAGTTATCTCCTCAATGTAGGTAAGAATGCGCAAAGGAAAAATAAAAGATAAAGAGCTAACAGCAAAGGATGTTGTAGCCAACACTAACATAAAGAAGCTTTTGCAATCAAACATTGGATACAAGGACTTCGTTTGCTTGTGAACATCAATGGACTACAAACATTGCTTGAAGAAAAACATGTTTGCAATGTTGAGACAACTTGGAGCACCTACTTTATTCATAACACTATCTTCTACTGAAAGGCTTGGAAACCATTAGTGGAATGCTTACATGAGTTACAAACACCTTTGACTATGGCCAAGCCAATACAAACAAGTGTGCAAGTAAGACAACTAATCCCAGTTAGAACTGCACAATACTATGTTCACAAATTCAATGTGTTAAAGTATTTCCTTAAAATTGATGCAACAATTATAGGGGACGTGAAAGACTACTTCTTTGTTACTGAACTCCAAAATTGTGGGAGCCAACATGACCATGGCCAAATCTCGATTAAAGATGCACCAACCGTGCACAGATCCAGCAAAAACAACATTGCAGAATTCATCGATCAGTACATAATGACAAACCTTTCATCATTCACTACTACAAAACTAGGTAGAAATGGCAGCCCAAAAGTGACATTTCTGTAAGAAAACAATACAACGTCTGTGCTCAATAGATAACAGGATCTCGTATGCAAGAGAGAAAAGCAGATAGTATGGAGAATCAAAAATTTGATTACTGTAAAACTGATACAATAGATGGCACTGCCTCTTAGCCGTGCGCTCCTATGTGAGAAGCTTCTAGAAACAGTAGAGGATGGATTCTAGATGCTAAGGAATCAGGGTTGTTGTAGCTAGTGATGATAATGGGCTTCACGGGCTTGCTCTTCTATAGCCACCAGTCGTAGTTGATTAGACTCAATTGGGAGACTGACCCAGTCCACCTAAACCGACCGACTGGAGGTCCGTCTCGAAATAGACCACCGACCACATGATAGAACCGTGGTGCAGAGAATAGAGCAACTGACCTATGGACGCCATTCCACCCACAGCCATCCGAGATCATCTGGGGCTCCAAACGGGTCCTGCAACCCGAGAGTGGGCTTCCCCTGAAAATGCTTCATCTACCCTCAGTGCGGTCAGTCATGGGATGTCTTCCCACACTTGCATGTAGCCTAGTTGGTAGTGTGCCAACTCTATCTAAAGCCGTCCAACCATCGGGCCACACATGGCCCCCATCTGGTATCCAAACTAGGACCTATCGGATAATCGAGCTACTCAAATGCCTTCTCCTCATATGGGGGGCTTACAAGTAGAGTTAGCTGGTTCCTGGTAGTTACACAAGAGTGGAGCATTGATATCTAACACCCCCCCTCAATGTCCACCCACAAGTGAACTTACTTTTTCAGCCCAATACCAAGTCGATGAACATGCCTCTCCAGCAAGTCTCTGTGAAGATTGTGGGAGAGAGGGAAGGAGTCTCACTTGAGGCTTTCTCACATGCACAATGGGGGAATACACACGAAGGTGGAGGCTGAAAAACAGTTTTCCTCTTCTTAGTTGTGTAAGCCAAAAGAACTCTAGTACAAAGAAATAGAAGAACCCTATATGTGGGTCTCAAACCAAACTCAACTAACTAAGGTGGCATACTAACTGAGCCACAAACTATAGTAGATAAGGATAGCTGTGGGCGGTGTACCAACCGCATCTCCAGCTAACAAGTCGGTGACATAAGTACACAATGGTCACCCTGGCATATCTCGAGTGGAGCTCGATATCTCAACACTCCCCCTCGAGCTCAATCCCAAATCCTGCACACCAAGCAGGTCTCTGAACTTGCGCAGCTTCTCTGTGCCCAATGCTTTTGTGAATATGTCAGCTACCTAATCCTCTGTGCTGACATAAACTAGATCAATAAGACCTAGTAAAACCTTCTCCCGCACATAGTGATAATGCACCTCAATGTGCTTTGTTCTGGCATGAAAGACTGGGTTCTTTGCCAAGTGTATACTGCTCATGTTGTCACAATAAATGACAACCGGCCCATCTGCTGTAGACTGATGCATATCATAGAGTAGCTTATGCAACCAAGCTACCTCACATACAGCCACTCACATGCAGCCATTGCTGCACCCCTGTACTCAGCCTCTGTGCTCGACAAGGCAATTGTAGGCTGTTTCTTGCTGCTCCAAGTGACTGCAACACTCCCAAAAGAGAACACATATCCACTGGTAGATCGTCTATCAGAAATGCTACCAGCCCAATCAGCATCAGTGTATCCATGCAACTGTATCTGAACCCCAGCCTCATAAAATAGTCCATACTGCAATGTGGACTTCACATACCTGAATATGCGTCTAGCCGCATCCAAATCCGGTTTCCTTGGAGCCTGCATAAACTGACTTACCAACCCAACAGCATAGCTCAAATCTGGCCTGGTAATAGTCATGTAAATCAAACTTCCTACTATGCGTCTGTACATAGTAGGGTCTTCCAGAAGCTCACCTGCATCTGTGCTCAGCTTCACATTCTGCTCCAAAGGAACTGAAATAGGCTTACAGCCTGTCATCCCATATTTGGACAGCATGTCCAATCCATACTGCCTCTGCAAGAGCTGTATCCCACTTGGTGATCTAATCACCTCAATGCCCAAGAAATAACGCAGCTCTCCCAAATCCTTCATCTCAAACTTCTGCCTCAATAGCATTTTCACATGAAGGATATCTTCATCACTATCACCTGTGATGATCAAATCATCAACATAAATGACCAGCAGCATAATCCCTTTCTCTGTTTTTCTCACATAGAGTGAGAAATCTGCCTTGGAAATCTGAAAGCCAATAGTGACAAGATACTGTCCTATCTTGTCAGACCATGCTCTAGGTGCTTGCTTCAAGCCATACAAGGCTTTCTTCAACCTGCAAATAAACTCAGGATGAGTAGCATGAACATAACCTGCTGGCTGCTCCATAAAGACCTCTTCTTGCAAATCACCATGCAAGAAGACATTCTTTACATCCATCTGATGTAAAGACCATCCCTTTGATGCAGCCATAGCAATGGCTGCTCTTACGGTTGCCATCCTTGCAACCGGGCTGAAAGTTTCTTCATAATCAATGCCATATGTTTGTGCATACCCCTTGACAACTAATCTTGCCTTGTATCTATTCACAGAACCATCTGCATTGTGCTTGATCTTATAAACCCACTTACAACCAATTGCATTCTTGCCTTTAGGCAAAGGCACCAATTCCCATGTAGCATTAGCATCCAAGGCATCCATTTCTTCATCCATGGCTTTCTCCCATTTTTCATTTCCCATGGCTTGCTCAAAAGAAGTGGGTTCTGGTTCCTGTATCACTTTGACCATATAGGCATAGTGAATGGCTGTAAATCCATCATATTTCAGCCTATCCACAGGATACCTAACCCTGGTAGACCTGCGCAAAATAGGCTCACTTCCAGGTGCTCTCAAAACATCCCTGGTCTTCCTTACTCCAGGTGTAACAACAGAAGGAATACCCAACTCATCATCAATGCTCTGTTCTGAGCCACTGGATTCACCATCCACATAAGAGTGACCTGCATTCACATCAAACATGGGCTGATCTACCTTCTCTTTTCCTTTTCGTGATACCTGCGTACCACTATCTGCATTGCTTTGAGGAGATTCTCCTGATCTCAATCTACCTGTCCATGGTGAAGTATGTGAACCACTGCTAGAGGACACTGCAGATCCACTGATATTTTGTGATTGCTGCTGTGGATTCTGTGCAGCAATACCATTTTGTGCATCTACATCAATCATCACATTTACTGGTTTATACCAGCTGCTCATCTCATCAAAAACAACATCTCTGCTCACTGTGAACTTACGTGTAGAAGGGTTATAGCATCTATACCTTTTTGCTGTAGAGAATAACCAATAAAGATGCACTTCTCAGCTTTTGGATCCAACTTAGACCTCAACTCATCTGGCACATGGACATAGGCAATGCAACCAAAAATCTTCAAATGAGAAATATCTGGTTTCCTACCAGTATACATCTCCTCTGGCGTCATGCCATGTATTGCTGCAGTGGGAGTCCTGTTCATTATATAGACTGCTGTAGCATCTGCTTCAGCCCAATAATAATCTGGTAGATCTTTTTCATTTATCATAGCCCGAGATACCTCTCCAATATGCCTGTTTTTTCTTTCTGCAATTCCATTTTGCTGTGGGGTATGACTGCATGAATATTGCTGCTTTATACCATGCTCCTGCAAGAACCTTGCAAACTCATTTGAGAGGTACTCTCCCCCTCCATCTGACCTTAGGCATTTTATTTGCAGGCCTGTTTCTTTTTCAACCATAGCTTTGAAAGCTTTGAAGTGCCCAAACACTTCACTTTTTTTTTTCATAAAATACACCCACAGTTTTCTGCTGAAGTCATCAATAAATGTGACAAAATAGTGACAGCCTCCAATAGATGCAGCTTTTGTAGTCCACACATCAGAGTGGATTAATTCCAATGGCTTTTTACTCTCTTGAACATGCCTAGGAAAAGGTTTCCTTGCCTGTTTCCCAAATTGACCGGCTTCACAAACCTTGTGCATTTCTGCAACCTTGAATTTAGGCAATCCTGCAACAATATTTTGGGCTTGCATTGATTTTAGTCGCTGTATATTAACATGACCAATGCGTTTGTGCCAGATATCAATATCTGCAACTACACCGGTCCCATGTGCAAACATTGCTGCACTCAATTCAGGCATGTCTGCATCCAACGTAAACATCCTGCCCTTCTTCTTTCCTTTTGCTATCAAGCGACCGTTATTTTTCATATCCTCAACAAAGCATCCATGAGGATTAAATCTAACCTGCAAGCCCTGCTCAACCATTTGACCAACAGAAACCAGGTTCTTGGTGATGTTCGGGACATGAAATACATCAGACAAGTATTTCTTTTTCCCATCCTGCATAGACAAAGGAATTTTGCCAATCTGCACAATAGGATGTGCAGTATCATCACCAGTCTCCAGAAATCCTGGTTTTTCCATTTTTCTTGCATCCTGCATCCATTCAGCGTGACCTGTCATGTGGTTTGACGCACCCGAGTCAACATACCACACATCATTGCTTTCTTCTGCACCTGTTACAGAATTTGTCATATGCTGCACCATAAACAAATGCTCATTTTTGTCATCGCCCTGTCTACTAGAGGATGCATAATTGCCTTGCTGCAATTTTCCACTCATAATGTCATTCTGCTTTTTGTAGCAGTCTTTAGCCATATGACCCATTTTGCCACAATAGTAGCATTCAACATTGCTGTTTGCATTTTGGCTTCTCTGCCATCCACCACGGCCTCTTTGGCTCCCCCTGCCTCTAGAGTTACCACGTCCTCCTGCATAGGACTGGTTTTCTTGCGTTTGCTGCATATTCTGATTTCTACCACGGCCTGCAGATCGGCCTCCTCTACCTCTGCCTCTACCTCTGCCAGCATTTGAGTAGAAGATAGTTTCTTTTGAAGTTCCTGCTGAAGAAGATGCACCCCCATTTCTCTGCTCTTCAGAAATTAGAAGAGCAATCAAATCCTCAAAATTAGGAAAGTTTTCACGGATGGCAATGGATGTCTGGAACTGTGCATAATCCTTTCCTAGACCATTCAAGGTCACAGAATCATCCACTGGCGACCCAATGGAAGCAAGTGCATCTGCAATTTTCTTCACTTTCATGTGGTAGTCATTTATGCTCAAATTTTCTCTCTGCACATTGTGCAACTCCTGTTTGAGTTGCATTTTCCTGGCTTGCGTATTTGTGCTATACATTTTTGCCAAAGTATCCCATGCCTCCTTTGGCGTATTTGCATCCTGAATATGCACAATCATGGAGTCTGAAATACTGATAGACAGCCAGTACATAACTTTCCTGGCTCTCTCATGCCATCCTTTGAATGCCTGCATTTCCTATTGATTGGGAACATTAGGAAGAACAAGTTCTTCTTCATTTCCTGTAATGAATTCCCAATAGCCTTTTCCCATCAACAAATTCGTCATTCTAAACTTCCATGCCTGGAAGTTGTTCTTGTCAAGCTTTTCAGTGATAATCTGTGAAAGAGAATCAGATGCCATTATAGAACACTGCAAAATATTCTGTCACTGCAAAAAACATAGCTTTTGCCTCACACGGGCAGATCTGCAAAACCGACGAGAGTGGTATTTCACCACACAGTCACTTCCTAGTGACGATTTTGCATCAACAGGCAATAGGCATGAATCTGCAACTCCCAATATCTCTGCACACAGGCATACGATGCAATTTCTGTGGCACCTTTCCACCGACTAGCCGCGCAGTGGTCGCACATCAAAAAATAGGGCCTTTTTCTGAGTGCCTGCGAAGAACTTCCGCCTTCAAAACGGGCCCCGAAACGGCCTCAAATCAGAAAAATAAAGTCACTAAGGGCTTCGCCCTTACCCGCAGCATATACTACGCTCTCACCACACCGCGAAGGGCGTCTCAATCTGAAACAATGCACTCCTGCACTTCTGGCTGTGCTACCTGCAGAGATTTGCTCCAAACTCGAAATAGGAAAGCAACACTGGTCCTCTTACCAGGACACCACGAACTTGGCTTGCTTTCTTGAGCTCCTTACCACGAACAAGGCTCTGATACCATGTGAAGATTGTGGGAGAGAGGGAAGGAGTCTCACTTGAGGCTTTCTCACATGCACAATGGGGGAATACACACGAAGGTGGAGGCTGAAAAACAGTTTTCCTCTTCTTAGTTGTGTAAGCCAAAAGAACTCTAGTACAAAGAAATAGAAGAACCCTATATGTGGGTCTCAAACCAAACTCAACTAACTAAGGTGGCATACTAACTGAGCCACAAACTATAGTAGATAAGGATAGCTGTCATCCAGCTATTATTCGTGGGTGGTGTACCAACCGCATCTCCAGGGCAGCTAACAAGTCGGTGACATAAGTACACAACGGTCACCCTGGCATATCTCGAGTGGAGCTCGATATCTCAACAGTCTCTTCCAAGGGCCTTTGTGAAGATGTCTATAGAATTCTCTGTAATCGGACGATACACCAAGTCGACCTCTCCATCCATGATGAGCTCGCGTACAAAGTGATATTGAATCTCATTGTGTTTTATGCGAGCATGGAACACAGGGTTCTTTGCAATCACCATGCAACTCTGATTGTCACATGATAACTACGCAGGCTTGTTCTGCACTGCACCCATGTCCCCTAAAATCCTCCTCAACCACATTGCCTCATAAGAAGCAAAACATGCTGATTTGTACTAAGCCTCGGTAGAAGAAAGAGCAACTGTGGGTTGCTTCTTGCTGACCCATGACACAGCTCTAGATCCAAGTGAGAAACACTAGCCTGTCACTGATCTGTTGCTGTCCATGTCTCCTACCCAATCCGAGTCACAGAATCCGGTCAAGATGTTGCCCTTGGTATAGGTGATGCCATAATCAAATGTGCCTTTGATGTATTTCAGCACCCACATCCCTGCCCTCTAATGGTTCTCCCAGGGCTTATTGGAAAACCTACTTAGTACACCAGTCGCAAAGCTGATGTTCGGTCGTGTGTTGCATAAGTAAATCAAACTACCCACAAGCCTTCTGTACTTCGCTTCATCCACCTGTGGTGATGAATCCTCATTTGAGAGCTTCACATCAACCTCCATAGGGGTGCCAACTGTCTTGCACTCAGCCATGCCAAATGCCTTCAGTATTTCTCCAGCATACTTTAGCTGTGAGATGAAGATCTGTTTTGGCTCTTGCCAAACTTCAATCCCCAAACAAAAATGCATCAATCCGAGGTCTGTCTTCCTAGCAAATGCTTTGTCTGCAAGATCTTCTTTTCATGGTTCCTGTTATGACAAGGTCGTCCACATAAAGGACCATGATCATACACCTGCCTCCTTCTCTGTAGTTATACAAATTTGCATCAGATGGGCTCCTCCTGAACCTGTTTTGCAGAAAGTAGGCATCAATCCACTGGTACCATGCTCGTGGGGCCTGTTTCAGCCCATAAAGTGCCTTCTTTAGTTTATAGACTTTACCTTCTGAACCGGGGATCACAAAACCTAGTGGTTATTCCACGTATACCTCCTCCTTGAGATCTCCATTCAAAAAAGCGGATTTTACATCCATTTGAAACATGGGCCAACTTTCCTATGCTGCTAAGGACAAAACATTGCGAATTGTGGTTAATCGAGCTGTGGGAGCAAAAGTATCCTGATAATCAAAACCATGTACCTGTGCGAATCCTTTTTCCACGAGTCGCCGAGCCTTGTACTTATCCAACGTGCCGTCAAACTTGTACTTGCTCTTGTACACCCACTTGGTGTCAATTACCTTGCGTTTTGGTGGTCGATCCACAAGGTCCCAAGTGTTGTTCTTCATTATGGAGCCATACTCCGACTACATAGCCTCCATATACCTATCATCACCCTGTGCCTCTTCAAGACATGGGTTCCTGTTAGCATCAGGGACATGCACAAAACAGTCACATCCAAAAACTCTGAAATGTGCAACTGAAGGATTCTTACCAGAAAAGGCCTATAGTGGAGTCATCCCGTTCAAAGCCTTCGTGTAGCTATGATTTAGAATGTCAACTACCGTGTTACATGCTTCAGCCCAAAAAGTCTTTGGCAAATCTTTCCCTTTCATCATACACCTACCCATTTCGTAGATGATGCACATCTTGCGCTCTGCTACTCCATTTTGCTATGATGTATGTGGTGGGGGTTTCTGCCTCTTGGTCTTGTGACTTTTCGAATTCACTTGTTGATGTGAACTCTCCACCTCTGTCTGATCTCAACTTCTTCACCGTCCTCCCCGTTTCTTTCTTGACCATTACATGCCATTCTTTGAACTTACTAAAAGCCTCATGTTTAGTCTTTAGGAAGTATATCCATATCCTTCTACTGTAGTCATCGATCAGTGTCATGAAGTAGTAGGAACCACCCAAAGCTTCCGTCTCCATCTTTCCGCAGAGGTCCGTGTGAATGAGCTCTAGAGGAGCCTTTGCCCTACTGGCCTCTTTAGGAAAGGGCTGCCGATGCTGCTTGCCCATCATGCAAGCTTCACATACATCAGGTAGATCTATAATTTTTGGTAGGTCTGCAATCATTCCACTTTTATGCATCTCCTTTAAAGAACTAAGGTTTAGATGACCAAACCTCTCATGCCACAGCTTAGTGTTGCTCACATCGGCTCGAGCACTGAAAGCTGAGAGTTTGTAGATGTTGTTGCGCTGTGTACCTTTACCAATGACCTTCCCTTGAAGATCCAAAATTTGTGCACCATTCTTATCGAAGTGAACTTTGAGGTCCCGATCCATGATTGCAGGAACGGACAACAAGTTTCTCTTGATATCTGGCACATAAAGAACATCGGACAACTATTTTACAACTCCATCTGACTTGAGAGCAATCGTACCTTTTCCTTTTGCTAGACATTTTGCATCATTGCCGACTACTACCAAGATGTCATTCCCTATCGGATGTAGAGAGGTATACCAATCCTTATGACTGGTCATGTGGCATGATGCACCACTGTCAATAATCCAAGGTTCATCTACAGGTACATGAACTACCTCTGTGCAAATCTCCTCAATTGCTATGAATAGCTCTACTAGTACTGCGTGCGCGCTGTTGCTGGTGGACTCTTTCTTTACTCCGTTCTTCTCATCTGCAATCTTCTTCCGGCACTCATTCTACTTGTCCCCTACCTTGTTGCAATAGAAGCACTTGATCTTCTTCTTTCTCTTTTTATCATCATAAGAAGATGGGTTACCAGAGTCCTTACCCTTACCTTTCTTTGATCTAGCCGAGAAAGCCGAATCTTCTCCAGTTCTCATCTTTTGACGCATCTCCTCCTCCAGAAGCATAGCGCTGAAATCCTCAAAGTTGAGGGGCAGATTTTTGTTCTACGTATTCAGTGCCGTAACAAGATCATCGTACTTTGGTGGGAGAATCCATATGCACCTTCGTGCTAGATTCTCGCTGTGATGGTGATGCCAATCACGGTCATCTGATCGCATAGATTCTTCACCCTAGTGATGAACTTCTCTACCATTTCAGACTCAGATAGTTTCTCATTCACGAGTTGAGTTTCTAGTTTTTGAATCCGCATCTGATTCATGGTCTTGTGCTAATTTTTCAAGACCGTCCATGCCTCCTCCGCTATGGTGACATGTTGAATTAATGCCATGACAGAATCACTTACACTACAGACAATAGAACACAATGCATTTGCATTTCTTCTTGTCCACATGAGAATCTCATCCGCAGTTGGTACTATCTATTGTCTTGCATTGGCTGGATTCGATCTTGGAACCGGCTTCACGTCCACCCAAGTAGCAGTATCCCAAAGCTCGTATGCACTTAGGATGGTCTTCATCTTGAACTTCCAGAGTGGATAGTTAGTGCCATCCAACTTTTTGCTTTTGCTGAACGGTGGGATTCGCAGTCTTGTGGGCTGGGCCATCTCTCATAATCTGCTCGCAAATAGAAACACACTACCAAATCTTCTTGCTAGAGCCCGAGCTCTAACACCATGTAAGAAAACAATACAACGTCTGTGCTCAACAGATAACACGATCTCATATGCAAGAGAGAAAAGCAGATAGTATGGAGAATCAAAAATTTGATTTCTGTAAGAGTGATACAATAGATGGCACTGCCTCCCAGCCATGCGCTCCTGTGTGAGAAGCTTTGATGGCATGCTGGAAACAGTAGAGGATGGAGGCTGGATGCTAAGGAATCAGGGTTGCTATAGCTAGTGATGATAATGGGCTTAACGAGCTTGCTCTTATATAGACCACCAGTCGTAGTCGGTTAGACTCAATTGGGAGACCCAGTCTGCCCAAACCAGCCGATTGGAGGTCGATCTCAAAATAGGCCACCAAGCACACGATAGAACGTGGTGCAAAATAGAGCAACTGACCTATGGTCACCATTCAGCTCACAGCCATCCGAGATCATCTGGGGCTCGAAATGGGCCCCGCAACCCGAGAGTGAGCTGCCCCGAGAAATGCTCTGTCTACCCTCAGTGTGGTCAATCATGGGATGTCTTCTCGCACTTGCATGTAGCCTAGTTGGTAGTGTGCCAACTCTATCTAAAGCCGTCCAGCCATCAGGCCACACATGGCCCCCATCTAGTGTCCAAACCAGGACCTACCAGATAACCGAGCTACTCAAATGCCTTCTCCTCATATGGGGGGCTTACAAGTAGAGTTAGCTAGTTCCCACGTAGTTACATGAGAGTGGAGCATTGATATCTAACAATTTCTACATTATTAAATGGCACTTTCTTGCTGCCATTTCCACATGTGCCATTTTTTGGAAATGGCAACCAAAAGTGCCATATATTTTTGCCATTTCTATGTCCATAATGGCAACCAAAAGTGCCATATATTTTGCCATTGTTACGTATGAAATGGCAACTAAAAGTGCCATATAGTTTTGCCATTTCCACATACAAAATGGCAACCAAGAGTGCCATATATTTCTACCATTTTTGTGTCTAAAATGGCAACCGAAAGTGCCATATATTTTGCCATTTTTACGTATGAAATGGCAACTAAAAGTGCCATATAGTTTTGCCATTTCCACATGCAAAATGGCAACCAAAAGTGCCATATATTTTTGCCATTTTATGTCTTAAATGGCAACCAAAAGTGCCATATATTTTGCCATTTTTATATATGAAATGGCAACTAAAAGTGCCATATAGTATTGCCATTTCCACATGCAAAATGGCAACCAAAAGTGCCATATATTTTTGCCATTTTGATGTCTGAAATGGCAACCAAAAGTGCCATATATTTTGCCATTTTTATGTATGAAATGGCAACTAAAAGTGCCATATAGTATTGCCATTTCCACATGCAAAATGGCAACCAAAAGTTCCATATATTTTTGCCATTTTGATGTCTGAAATGGCAACCAAAAGTGCCATATATTTTGCCATTTTTACGTATGAAATGGCAACCAACTAAAAGTGCCATATAGTTTTGCCATTTCCATAATCGAAATGGCAACCAAAAGTACCATATATTTTTGCCATATTTAATGCATGAAATGGCACTACAATAGAGACCAACTATGACATAAAAGTTATGTTTTAAATGGCAAAAGGTGACAAAAATTGTCAGTTATTTTATTCGAAATGGCAAAAGATGACTTAAAATTTGTAAGATTTCATGTTGAAAATGGAAATAAAGTGACATACAAAATACTGGTTATTATGTTACAAATGGCAAGAAATGGAATCACAATTGCCATTTCTTCTTTATAAACATTAGCATTCAAAATGGGCAAAAACATTTAACTTCTACTAGTTTTAAAATGGGCCAAAAAGTTACATGGCATTGGAATCTTAAATGACTAAAATTTTACATTTGATACTTGGTATCCATGAATGAAATTTATTGTCTGTGTGAAAGCTTAATCAAAAGTCTTAAGTGCATGAGTACTCATATTACACAATGTGATGAAGTCATCTAAAATTCTAAGGATAACTTTTACCTTTCATAACACACACATTTTACTTGATAACAAATATTATTTGATAGTTGATTTGAGAAATAAATAATTCAATTTTTACATAACAAAATAAAATATAAAATTATAAAGACAATACATGAAGAGTTTTCGAAGCAACATTCAAGCCTACGGCTTGACCCAATGTCTAAATCTCATCATTTGCTTTGAATATACAAGCATCCTTAATGATTGCATCATCAACTCATACTCCTACATAACCAACTCCTATTGGTATAGTATGAACTCTAAATGAAGGATCCAAACTAATTAATGTCCCCATTCCAACTAATTATTGTCCCCATTCCAACTATGTCTTTTGAGTCCTTATGTAAGATCTTTACTCGTTGTCCCCTTTGAAAAGCATCAACCTACAAAGATGCATTCAAGAGATCATTGGTAGAATATTTGTTTAAATATCTTTCTGAAAAATATCCAAAAACATTATGGTCATTGCCATACTAATTAGGAAAAATAAATAAATTTAACTTACTTGGAAAACACGTATGTCATTTGTTTGTGCTGCTGTCTTTTCTACTCCAATTGTTGCTTGAGGGGTCCACCTTACGTAAGCCAACTATACAATGTGCGTTCAAAAGGTATGTTAAAAACCCCTCTGTAACCACATTTTATCTATTTTATATACCCCTATTGTGAATTTTTTGATCAATAATGATATCCCTTCAATAAATTTGCCCTCCTCTTATACATTTCAATGTAAGTTGAAACAAACACAAGTTGTTTTAATGTCCTTGCAAAGTGTGAGGTGCATTGAATGTCGGATGTGACACCAGGGAGCAAGAATGCCCATATTTGCATGTGGATGCTATGTATGAGAAGGAATAATGTGCAATGGACATTCGCATTCGTATATCCCACCATCGGATTAGCATAAAAATTTTCAAGGGTCTTACAAAATTGGTTTTAATGTCCTTACAAAGTTTTATGTAGATCGGATGCCATATGTGCCACCAGGGAGCAAGAATGCACATATTCGCATGTGGATCCTATGCGATACGACAGAACAATGTGCAACGGACACTGACATCCGTATAACCCCCGTTGGATCAGCATCAAAATTTGCAAGGGTATTAAAAAATTTTGTTTTAATGTCCTTGCACAATGTAAGGTGCATTGGATACTAGATGTGACACTGGGGAACAAGAATGCCCATATTTGCATGTGGATGCTATGTATGTGAAGGAAAAATACACAATGGACATCTACATCCGTCTATCCCACCGTCAGATCAGCACTAAACTTTGCAAGCATCTAAGAAAAATTGATATTAATGTCCTTCCAAAGTATCAAGTGGATCAAATGTTGTTTGTGCCACTGGGAGCAAGAATGCACATATTCGCACGTCGATGTTACACAATATAAAGGAAAAATGTGCAACGGACCTCGATGTTCATATATCCCACTGTTGAATCAGCACCAAACTTTGTAAGGGTCTTAAAACAAGTTGTTTCAATGTCCTTGCAAAGTGTAAGGTTCATCGGATGCCGTATCTTCCACCGACGAACAAGAATGCTCATATTCACATGTGGATGCTATGTATATGAAGGAAACAAGCGCAACGGACACTGAGATCTATATACAACACCGTCGGATCAGCACCAAATTTTGCAAGGGTATTAAAACCAGTTGTTTTAATGTCCTTGCAAAGTGTAAGGTGCATTGGATGCCAGATGTGACACCGTGGAATTCGAATGCCCATATTTGCATGTGGATGCTATGTATGTGAAGGAAAAATGCACAATGGACATCCGTGTCCATATATCCCACTGTCGGATCAGCTCCAAACTCTTCAAGGGTCTTTAATTTATTTTTTTAAATGTCTTTGTAAAGTGTAAGGTGCATCGGATGCCGAATGTGCCACCAGGGAACAATAATGCTCATATTTGCATGTGGATGCTATGTATATGAAGGAAACAAGTGCAACAGACACCGACATCCTTATACCACACTATTGGATCATCACCCAAATTTGCAAGGGTCTTAATGCCAGATGTGACACTGGGGAACAAGAATGCCCATATTTACATGTAGATGCTATGTATGTGAAGGAAAAATGCACAATGGACATCTGCATCCGTATATCCCACCGTCGAATCAGCTCCAAACTTTGCAAGGGACTTAAAAAATTTGGTTTTAATTTCCTTCCAAAGTATCACATGGATCGGATGTCGTATGTGCCACCAGGCAGCAAGAATGCACATATTCGCTTGTGGATGCTACTCGATATGAAGCAAAAATGTGCAACAGACACCGAGATCCGTATACCACACTGTCGGATCAGCACCAAACTTTGCAAGGGTCTTCAAACAAGTTGTTTTAATGTCCTTGCAAAGTGTAAGGTGCATTGGGTATTGGATCGGGAAACAAGAATGCCCATATTTGCATGTGGATGCTATGTATGTGAAGGAAAAATGCACAATGGAATCCGCATCCGTATATCCCACCATCGGATCAGCACCAAACTTTGCAAGGGTCTTGGAAAAATTGGTTTTAATGTCCTTCCAAAGAATCAGGTGGATTGGATGCCGTATGTGAGACCGTGGAACAAGAATACACATATTCACACGTGGATGCTACGTGATATGAAGGAAAAATGTGCAACGGACACCAACATTTGTAAATTCCACCCATCGGATCAGCACAAAAATTTGCAAGGGTCTTAAAAAAAGTTGTTTTAATGTCCTTGCAAAGTGTAAGGTGCATTGGATGCTGGAGGTGCCACATGGAAACAAGAATGCTCATGTTCATATGTGGATGCTATGTATATGAAGGAAACAAGCACAACGGATACCGACATCCATATACCACACCTTTAGAATGTTTTTCAATACTCATGCATGATGCATGGTGAAAAACTAGGAAATATCAATTCCAAGCCATGGAAATGACATCAAATGGCTATGATGCTTTGCGCAGACATTAAAATTACTAAGTTTAAGGCTTGATCAAAGTATTTTGTCCATCAAATACCATTTTTAGGGCTACAAGCACACCAATGCATGTTTTTGAATACTGATGCATGATGCATGGTGAAAAACTAGGAAATATCCATTCCATGCCATGAAAATGACACCAAATGGCCATGATACCTTGCTCAAGCCTTGAATTCACCCATTTTACTGCTTGCACAAAGTATGATGCTTCTCAAATGTCATTTGCATGGCTAGAAGTTGACAAATACATGTTTTTCGATGACCATGCATGATGCACGGTGCGAAACTAGGAAATATCCAATGAAAATGACATCGAATGGCCATGATTCTTTGCATAGGACTGAAATCACCTGGTTTGAGGCTTTTGAAAAATATCATGCACATCTAATACCATATGCATGGCTAGAAGGTGTGGTAAAAAAGGAGATATGATAAAAAAAGTCAACACGCATCCTACAACAGGGTCTCTTAGGCTACAAAATTTTGTAATCCAATACAAGTCATCATTTCTTAAACCTAGTAAGAAACTAGAAGTGAGAGAAGTACTAAAAGTTTTAGGAAATGCAAAAACAAAGGAAAACTTTGTTTTCATTGGTATAGGTGCCAGTATATACTGATGCCTATACCGACTCAGATAAACTTTCATAAAGCAAACCCAAATGCCTCTTTTTTTGCCACACCTCTCTTGCTTGAGATCTGGCCAACTTTTGCCTCTGCCTCATGACCTTTCCACGATCTCCCTACCCTCGCCTACCATTGTTACAACACCCACACCACTGTTGGCCCACTCCCCTCCACTTTCATTAAGGCCTATACAAAGTATCATACCCATCAGGAGTGTTGATGATGCAACCATTAAGGATGCTTGTATATTTAAAGAAAATTATGAGATTCAGACATTGGGTCAAACCATAGGCTTGAATGTTTCTTGGAAAACTCTTCATGTAATGTCTTTATAATTTTATATTTTATTTTGCTATGTAAATTTTGTATTATTTATTTCTCAATTAACTATTGAATAATATTTGTTATCAAGTAAAATGCGTGTGTTATAAAAGGGAAAAGTTATTCCTTAGAATTTTTGATGACTTCTTCATATTGTGTACTATGAGTACTGATGCACTTAAGACTTTTGATTAATCTTTCACACTTAGACAATATAGAAATAGTGACAATAATATCAATGTCGTGAATGGTAGTACTAAATCTTTGGCAATAATAAGATACTTCGCAGCAACTGAATGGTCAACCATTGTGTAATTTTACTCCACATATGCATTTTGTGCTACCATTTCTTGGTAAGAATGACGGTTTAAAAATGGTTGCCATTTCTTCGTAAGAAATGGCAGTCAAGAGATAGTTGCCATTTTGTGCTGCGATTTCTTCTTAGAAAATGGCAGTCAAGAAGCGCTTACCATTTCTTTGAACGAAGTGGCAGTCAAGAAATGGCAATCAAGAATTTGCTGCCAGTTCTTATGAAGAAATGGCAGTCAAGAATTTGTTGCCATTTCCTCATAAGAAATGGCAATCAAGAATTTGTTGCCATTTCTCTATAAGAAAGGGCAGTCAAGAATTGGCTACCATTTGGTGTTGCCAATCAAGAAATGGGAGACAATAAAAGGTTACCATTTCTTCCAAAGAAATGGCAGTTCAAGAACGTATTGCCATTTCTAACTGTCATTTTTACAAAAAATATGGCAATTTGAGAAGCCATTGCCATTTGATATATAAGAAATGGCAAATTTGGAAATTGTGTGCCATTTGCTATTGCCATTTCTACCTAGTTTTGTAGTAGTGATTGCAAATCGACAAAAAATAAATACAAACACATAAACACAAGAAGATGTGCTTAAAAAAGGGAAAACATTGCATATATAGTTTCCAAGACCGCCCATGAGAACAACTACAATATTAGAACCACTTAAAGAACATGAGAATAACACGGTTCAAAAAAAGAATGCGAAATTGGTTTCCAATGCACTCAATCAAGACATTATAAGATAAATGGACTTTGATTCTTTCTTGAATTACGTAGGCCCGACGGAAGATGCCTACATAAGAGCTATTCGCTCCAAAATAAAACAAGCAATGATTTTCTTAAAGAGAAAGCCTAAAGATGTAAACACAAAGAACTTCAATCCCAGGTTATCAAAATTATGGGAAGCTAACACCAACATACAATTCATATTAAATCCTCATGGCGGGTGGCATATTGCACATCATATATTGCAAAAGCGGACAAAGCCACTACTAGGCTGTTAAGAATGCATTAAACCAATCAATCTCAAACAAATACTTGACTAATAAGAGAATCAAAAAAGTCGACAATGCAATACTAAACACATAACAAGCGGTGTACCTAACATTATCATTGCCACTATATAGTACAACTAGAGAGTTTATATACATAAACACAAGCCACTAGAAGAATGCACGTTGCCATTAAAGAGACACTCACAATTGGAGAAAATGGACCTAGAAAGTAGTGACATCTACTTTCAAGATATTATTACAAAATACCTACAGAGGCCATCATTTCTACAACATATTTGCCTAGCAGAATATGCAAGTACATATAACAAGCAACAACAACAAACAAAGAGAAGGAAAAAGCAAAACAATAATCAAATTCAATAACTACAGCAACATAAGGGACCCAGAGAATTTCTATAGGAAATTGTGTTGACTATACTTGCCATTTCAAAATGATGAAAGGAACATCTACATCCATAACATATCATGGAATGACATATATAGAGATAACAAAGATACCATAGACAATAATAAAAATGATTTTAACAAGATAATCATGCCACCAAAAGATTATGAGAGAACAAGTTCAAAAAGTACTTCATCCTCATCCTCTACAAATAGTGAATTATCACATGATCAATATGACATAGCATTAGATATTGACCTACCATGCAAGCGAAAGAAAATGCCTACACAGAACCTTAAGACATATGAGAGAATGCCAAGCGAACAATACCATGCACTACTTTGACAACTAAACAACGAACAAGAAACATAATCGATGACATCATGTGGAAAAAAAGAAACAACACAGTCACAAAAATACACTTGTTCTTGTTTGGTAATGCTAGAATAGGAAAACCATTTACATTAATGTTGATTGTAGAAGCACTACTAAGACATTACTCCCACAGAAACATATCAATAATTGAAAAGCCAAGAGCTCTACTACTAGCATACACAGGTAGAGCTACCTCCTACATTGGCGGCTTCACTATCCATTTAGCATTACATCTGCCACTCATAACTATGACATACACAACACTTTCCACTCTGACAAGCTTCATGAACTATCAATACTATATGATGCCTTGGAACTAACTATTATCGATGAGATCTCACTAGTAGGACAAAATACTTTCAATGTAGCAGACATGAGGATGCATGAAATAAAACATAACCACATTCAACCATTTGGAGGCATCGATGTCATTGTATGTGGAAACCTCTGCCAAGCAAGTCCCACAAAAGATAGTTGGATCTTCTCAAGCAAGCATGACTCAATATCATCCGCAAACCAAATTTGGAGGCAACACTTTCGGTATTACAAACTAATTCATCTAATGAGATAAGAAAATATCAAATTCCTAATGATATTAAATAGAATAAGAGTAGGGCAACATTCGGGGCATGACTTGAATACTCTAAATACAAAATATGGCCAACAACCAGAAAAAAAAATATATACATCATTTGTTCTACACTAATGCATTAAAAGATAAGCACAATGAACACGTATTCCAACATCTGACAAGACGACCACATTTACTGAAAGCAATGGATAAAAGACACAAACAATGTAACAAAAAAACAAGAATATTGATAGACCCTAAATGCACAGTAGGGCTAAGGGTGGGATGAGTAGGGTGTAGTGCAATCTAGTGGCGCATCTATTGTGGGTACAGAGGGTCATAGCTCCGAATCCTATCACACAAACAATTAAAATTAAAAGTTGGGATGATTATTGAAATATGTTCAGGAAAGTTAGACATTCAGGATGGTTTAGTAAATGGAGCAAATGGCATCTTTATGCACTCCAGCATAAAACATAGTAAGCTAATAGTATGGATAAAATTCCACTATAGCAAAGTCGAAAGAAACACAAGATACAACAACAAATTCCTTTATGAAGATAAACCACCAACAAATTGGGCATCCATACTTCAAATTCAACATGAATTCCAAGTGGGCAAAAACTAGTTAAACACAATAACAAGAACACAATTCTCAATCCAACCAGTTGCAACAAGAACGGTCCATCAAGCACAAGGATTATCTATGGACTACTTAGCATTTGATCCAACTAACATCAAAGCACATGGACTGGTATATACTACACTTTCAAGAATAAGGAGCCCCAACAACTTATATTTGTTAGAGAACATTGAAAATGAGCACATCAAAGTTGACAACGTCGTCTTGCAAGAAATTGAATGACTCAAAACAAAATCCATGTGGACGTTCGACAAAATTGACTAGACAAAATTGCCACAGCATACTTTTACCATACAATCACTAAACATTGTTTCACTAAAACCACATACAAAAGACATAGCTACAAACAAAAGCCTCAACAATGCAATAATTTTGTGCTTACAAGAAACACACACAGAAAAAAATGAAAACGTCGAGATTAAAGGATTCAAACATATTCAAAAACATGATGGGCTTGGCATTGCTACATTCTACAAAAGAAAATTACAAGTCCAATAAACACATTACATACACGAACATGGAACACAATGCTTACTCACTATATTTCACACAACACAAAGTAGCATAATTAGTGTAATTAATGTTTACAAAAACAACCAAAATCGATAACTACAGACTTCTTGTGATGCTTGGAAAAAATTTTAACAAAAGTTGACAACAATGATAAACCTACATTATTGGAGACTTCAATATCAGCATTTTTAGAAAAAACAAAAATGTACAAACATTACAACTCTTCATGGAAAAAAAAACATGAAACAAATCATTACAACATCAACAACAATATATGGGTCAACAATTGACCACATTTGGACAAACACTCTCTTTGACAAAGAAATATATGGAGCAAACTTTGCTTATTTGAGAGACCATTCCATTCTTTACACAACCTTCAACACTATTCAATAAAAGATCAAACACATAGGGCAGGCCCAATGAATATTATTCAGCTTGTTTATTTTCCTGACCCATTAGGAAGTTCTCGTTCTTGAAGTTCGCTTATTTGGTGGCACTTGATTCGTGCTTTTTCACGCATGCCTCGTTCTGTGTCTAAACCGCCTCGTTGATTTCCTTGCATGCGCCGTCATCTATGATAGACAGTTATTACAGACATGCACGAGAAACGTGGGTGCATTTGGTATTCTCTATACTTTGTCCAATCATGTTCCTCCAAGTGCCCCCCTGCACATGGTCTTCCTTACTAGATGGTCATCATCTCTTGGTCATTCTTACCCTCCTTTGCATGGGAGGCAAGCCTCAGGTCTATTCATGACAACCTTTGGATACACCTCTCCACCTCTTGACTTCTTCACCTACTTGCAGCATCAGATCTTGAACAACCACCATTCTCTTCATGTTCTTCCATTTGCCTCAATGCCAAGGCCTTCTAAGGAATGAACCAATTGTAGGATTGCCAAATGTGTTGTGGGCTAAACTTGCCCAAAACAGAAACATGCATAAGTAATGTAAAGACAACAAGATAGTGTAAAAACAGAAGCTAGTTGGGGACGAAGTGTATTTATTACAAGCTCAAAATGTATCCTTCATGGCAAAATTAGATGCAACAGAGAAAGATAGATGCAAAAGATTTCCTCTTTCAACAACACATAGCTAGGAGCATGGAGAAATGTGCATCCGATTAGCATCCAGATTGACAAAGGGAAATACATGGTCTGAAATCTTGGTCAGTAGACAGCACTTTGACTGCCATCCCTCCAGATACCATTATCCAAAAGGAGTTATAACTGTGTATAGTGGTTCTTGGTAACTGCCACTCATCTATATGACTTGTGACGTTCCACTTCCACATAACTTGTGACCTTCCAACCTCCACATGGCTCTACTTAGCCTAGGTTCCTAAATACCCCTCAACAACTATAAGCATTCATCAAAGTGTAAGGGTTGACTTGGACTTTTACCTTATCCAACCATAGGAAAAAGTAAAGACCGAGTAAGTAACCATTCCCACCAATGCACAACTCATTCATATGAGGTGGGTACATAATGTTTGCCATTGAATGTTTCATACCCCATCTTCCATGAATGAATTTGCCTTGTACAAGGCCGTGGCACGTGCGTTCACCTCCCCTCTGGTTGGGTCACGTATTTAATTTTTATTATTAAGGGTGTAAGGTTGGGTTAGATGCTCATTACATGGTCTTATCCCTTTAGTAAGTCCTACTACAATGATCATAAATATCTCAATTTAAATAGACAAAGGTTGTAGCATCTAGAGTTATAGATTGATGCAGTTTACTGATTTTCCACCTTGTTAGATTCTAGCTACACTAGACACTGGACACCATGAGGGATACTTGTAGATGTTCCCATTTTCTATAGGTGTATCCACTTGGAAAAGTAAACATGTCATATAACCCAAAAATAAGAGCAGATTGAAAGTGTGGAGGAGGGACATATGTAAAGACACAAAGTCAATTGATCCTCTAAAAAAGAAAACATCTTGTGGTGTGAATTCATGCATCTGACAGTACATGTGGAGGAAGTAAGGGGAAGTAGAGATGCAAATGGGTGGGGTTGGGGTGTGTGTTGTGCACGCACACACACACACACACACACACACACAAAAACCCACACATGCATGCACACAAATTTTGACATCACTTTTCATGCTATTGCTCCTCTCTGTTTTATTTGGTATTTAGGATTTCATACTCATTTGCCTAGCACTACCCATCGAAATGTATCCTTTAAATTATCCCAAAATAATAGCATCCACACATTCTTCCATATGATGATGGGATGCGACATGAGAGAGAGAGAGCGAGAGAGAGAGAGAGAGAGAGAGAGAGAGAGAGAGAGAGAGAGAGAGAGAGAGATTAAAGGCACTTTTTTAATCTCTTTCTCTCATTTAGGTTTTAGTTATTCATTTTGAACCCCTAGCATTACCTTTTAAAAATATTATTTGTATAGCAAGCTTTAACCTTGCATCCAAACATTCTTCCATAGGATGATGCAACTCATCATGAAAATTCCATATCTCTATCACGTCCTATCAAACTTTGATATTCCAACCATCACTTAGTGTTATTGCTTCACTCAAACACAAATGGCTATATTTGTATCTCAAGGACGAACGCTTATAAATTCATTGCACCTTTACAAGTGTATGATGTAAAGAGGAAGTTAACTAATGTCCATAATATTATGAAGAACTATACTACTCTCATGTCCAACTATGAATTTAGTTTGAAGTCATAAGCATGCCATATCCATGGAGATTGGGAGTTGTATATATATTTATCATTTTGGTGCTATTATTGTACATTGAGAACCCACTTGACCATTCAATTTTTTTTAGAAGAGTTGATGGAGGGTGAGGCTTATAAAGAAATGTATAAGGTTTTACTAGAGTAAACAAATCATGTTTTAATTTGTTGATTTTGTAATTTTGAGTGATTTTATTGATATGTTTGCCATTGATTTTCCAAAATATGTGTAGTGCAGTAGTGGCATTATCAAAATAATATCTCATATACAAAAGCGTTAGTAAATTATGAAGGAATATGTATGAAAGGACAATTTTTTAGCATTGGCTCTCCTTGGTCTACATGTCTATTCATTCTTAAAATAATAGGCAAGGATAGTATATATATTGGAATATTAGATTATACAAGGAAATGATTTGCATGAATTTAAGCCCAACATGTAAGGATCCAACATGCTCGAGATGATCTACACTAAAGAGGAGGAATTAGACATGCCACATCAATGCCAAGCTTGCTCCCCATTGATGCCATCAATTCCATCAATGCCATGCTTGCTCCCCACATCCGTAACGCTCCCCTAACGTAGGGAAAATCTAGCCAATAATATAAATACAATAATAAATGCCTTGCCATAGTCAAAATGTAGATTTAGTCATAGTAATTTCATCTTTAAAGATTTTTTTAATTAAAAAATCCCTAAAAGTCTATAACACGTTTAGTACTAGCAGACATCATCCACACTCATGCACTCTCCCATGTTTAACATCAGTCTAATATGTTTCCCATATTTTCATATCAAGAAAAGAACAAAATTAAAATCTTGGCCACAATGGTCAAGACATATAGAGTTTTATGTCTCTTATATGGTACTTCTCATCTCATAATGTAGTTGAAACAATAAAGCAATTGAAGTAGCATTTAAAAGTGCATGTAAACTGTAAAGATTCATATTATTTCCACTTTCCTCATGCATGTGTGTTACTCGAGAATGTGCTATGATGATGTTGAATTGTCCTACAGTGGGTATAACTATGGAAATATTTATAGTGATGATTACTCATTTACAATCCTACATATAAGATATCTTTGTGATGCATACTCTCTCTCTTTCTCTCTCTCTCTCTCTCTCTCTCTCTCTCTCTCTCTCTCTCTCTCTCTCAATCTTGGTAATGCAAAGACTACATTTCTCATATGATGCTCAAGAACACTCAATGTAACAACCCAAAACTCAAAGGAACATAGGTGAAGCTTTATATGATGGAATGAGAAGCTTTCTCTCACGTTTCTAAAGCAATTTTCAAAGGAGAAGGACCTCTACAAGTTGAGCAAAATAAAAATGAAGATGCCTCAAGAAGGAGGGCTTTTGTTTATGGAAGTAAGGGGATGATCCTTTGTTGTAGCACATGGACTATCTTACGGATACTGGGCAGCTTCACGGCTTGCAAATTCCAAGTGCAAAGCCTTTCTCGGCATAGGCATATGATGATGATTCATATTTTATGCCCAAGAATTCTCCACGTGAGCTTTCTGTTTTGATGCATACTTTGGATGATTTTAGCCATAGGGTCTAGTACTTGAATAAGTTGGGCTATGATAATAAACCCTTAAGTATTTCTTACATCACAACCTGACTTGGGAGTCCTAGCGTAGGTTTCTCAACCTTGCTTTCTTAAGAATTTTATAGAACCTTACACCCTCGATGGATGTCCCCATCCATCCAATTCCTCTTCTTTATTCAAGGGCCCCTTTCGATGGTGTAAGCCTTTAACAAGATATTACTTGAGGCAGTATGCTACACTTGTTAATTTTATGTTGAGGTGGCAGCTCATTGGTAATCCTTGGGCGGCCATGATTGTCTGCCCAAACTTGGGCACTCAATTATCATCACGCTAGAGTTTCAATCCTCCATTAAAAATTGTCGCTTGGCCGTTGTGTAAACAACCTGCTGAGTGCCCACTGAAGACTGCCACCTCGCGCTCTTACATGAGGCGAGAGTGGGCGGTGTGTACCGGGTCTAAGGGCTTGGGCATTCCCTAAGCCGTGAAAGGGTCTAGAGGTCAACAAATTGTTTCAATGTCAATACTGAAAACAACTAGAGTTTGGAGGAGGGTCAAATTGCAAGACACTGGACAGCTGCCAGCTCTACAATAGCTCCCAAAAAGCTGCCAGACACTGGCACACATGTGAAGGCCGCCAGGTACGCGGGGGAATTCTGAACGGCTAGGCAGGTTCAAAAAGAGAAATGGGTTTGAAATTTAGCTTTCCAGAGCGGCACACAGAGTGCACATGGAATCATATAACATCATCATGGACTTTTGGCAAAAGATAAATTGAACAAGTACATGGACGTCAAAAGCAGCAGCAGCAGCAGGAGTAGGCGCAGCAGCAGGAGCAGGAGCAGGAGCATCAACATCAGTAGCAGCAGCAACCAAATCTCAGATGACAAGACATGGATGTGTTGGAGAAGACGAATTGACGCACAAAAAGCAGTAGCAGCAGAATCTCAGATGATAAGACATGGATGTATTGGAGAAGATGAATTCACGCACAGAGAAGCAGGAGCAGGAGCAGGAGCAGGAGCGGGAGCATGAGCATGAGCATGAGCAGCAGCAGCAGTAGCAGAATCTTCAGATGATAAACTTGAACATGGATGCGGAAGAAGCAGCAGCTACTAGTAGGAGCAGGACTCGAGAGTAGCAGAGGCTCATACTTTGGCTGTGGCGAGCCTCCTCCTCCTCTCCATCCCTTTCCCACCAGCATTGTTGTCTCCGAGCACAAGATAGCGCGCGAGGAAGTGTTGATCAGCTGCCTCTCCACAACTTTGGGCATAGGAAGCGCTTCCTGACGTACCAGCTTCCCGAACAGCCTGGCAGTAGCTCTCCTAAATATATTTGCCTTTCGGCTTTTCTTGAATAGCGATGGTGGGTGATGACAAGAAGCCCGCTCCTCCTTCCTCAGTCCCCATGGGATCCAGGCACGGCGCAGCAGATCGAGAACTCCTCATGCCACCCTCTGATGATCCCGAGGATCCTCTCAAACCTGCTTCTCTTCCTAATGGGTCCTTCCACCCCGGGCGTGAGGTTGGGCTCTTTTTCTCTGTACGCGTGAAAATTAGAAACAGACCTGCGTTCAGATTCTATACTTGTCACAGACTCGCTCCCGCACCCAAGGGTCTTCAGGTTTCACTGCGCTTCTCTCTCTCTCTCTCTCTCTCTCTCTGCACAAACCGTGAAAACAAGATTGGCACGTAGCTACAACAAAATACAGAAATAAGATATGACGAATGAATTGCGCACAATTCTTGCTCCCACCGGTTTTTGAATGGGCTTCTTTCACTTATTTCACAGTACAGCAATCTTCTGCTCAAAACATTGTTTTAGGCGGAAAAAAAGAGAATCAAGGGTGTATGTTACATGAGCGACTATGGGTAAAATATGTTTTGAAACTTCGGAAATTGACTGGTGCGGCTTTGGATCGGACCCTTTTTGGTTGTTTTACGGAGGGTTTCGAGAGTGTATATACTCTTTAGTTCATGCAGGTTGACTCTGTATGCGGTCGCTATGTTTCCTGCCTACGTTAGTGTGTCGGACATTTTTGGGAGTGAATCCTTATCTTTATACTAGCTCATACGAGTCCGAGTTTGCCCAGTATCTGATCCGTGTTTCCTGGCAGGCTTTTCACTCGATGCTTCGGAGTTGGGCTTCTAAAAAATTCATGAGTGGCTGGTACATAACGTTTAAACTTTTGTTTCCCATTCGTGGTTTCCAAGTATTGTGAGTACGTTCATAGGCTGAAGCGTTATTGTGCTTCCAATTGCAATCGGCATCTATACTGCCAAGTTCTCTAAATGATTGTGTTTGGGCTTGCAGTGTCATCTTGCTTCCGATCGCTATCACTTTCTATATCACTTGGTGGTTCATACAATTTGTTGATGGCTTTTGTTCACCTATTTATGCTCACTTGGGAATCAACATTTTTGGTAAGATTTGACGGCAATTTAATGCCCTGTATTTGACCTGAAATTATATGCAAACAATGAGTAAAATGCATCTTTTGTTTGTGTGGAATCACAGGACTAGGCTTTGTTACATCTATCGTCTTCATATTCTTGGTTGGCGTGTTTGTCTCATCATGGGTCGGAGCTTCTATTTTACTTATTGGGGAATGGTTCATCAAGCGTATGCCATTGGTTAGACATATATACTCAGCATCTAAGCAGATCAGTGCTGCAATCTCTCCAGGTAACATGTTTTCTGTTTTATATCGTACATAGTTCAGAGGGAACAAGTTTTTGGTTAACTCTTGTCCAACACGATGGAAAAAATAACTGTTTGCATGAAGCTTAGGATTGTATGACACTTTGATTGTGATGGTATTACCTTGTTTACCTCCTTTATATATTGGGTTTTGAGAAAAGTCAGGCAAATCACTCCCCTGTAGATGTGTAGAAACAAGCAAGTAGTTACACGTTTCTTTGTTGATGTATCTCCAACGACACATATGGACCAGCATCACGAATCTTTGAAGTCAAGATCAGTGTTGATAATATTTTGATTGCAAGACACTGGCAGTATGATAGTTTGTCATGGAAGAGAGGATGATGGGCCTGGAGGTCGGCTGGGTCAGGGGTTGACCCCAGAACTGGGTTGGTCCAGTTCCAGGGCTGTGGCCCTATATGGGGTCGGCTGAGCTGGCCAGCTAGCAGACCATGTCGGCCAGCAAGGGAGGGGGCCAGACTCTATACGCGGCCACTGAAGGCCCTTCTTGGGCATGCACACAGTACAGCAGATAGAGGTAGCAGATCCACTTGGGAATATGATTGGTTCAGTATCCAAGCTGTTCATGCGGAGTGCATAGTGGGTCAATTTTGTGCAATGGTCTATCCATATTTTGGAGCATAATATATACACACCATTTTGGGTGTCACTAGGCTGAGACTTAGGGCATGCCCACAAGCATCATGCTTGGGTCCTTTATAAGGTAAATGAGGCAGTATGTATATGATATATTCCTGCATCATAGTTCTTCATCAAAATTCCTGAGGGCACTGCAACACATGAATGCTTTCTTTCTTTTCTTTTTGGGGGGGTGTCTGTAAACTGGAAAGGCTGTGGTTTCACCTTCATTTTGTTTGTCTAAATGAGACATGTCTAGCTAGAATGTATATGACTATGCTCCTGCATCAGTTGTTCTACTTGGGCAATGTTAATGGGCACACCTTTTACGAGTTTCCGCTTTTCCAACTTATTATGGAAGACTGTTCAAAGAACCATTAATGCAAGACTCCATTTGTACAGTTTACTTTGCTCTATTAGCATGTAGGAGAATTACAAGATTCTGATTTTTAAGTTCACTGTGTTGCTCGTGGCATGCAGATCAGAACTCACAAGCTTTCAAAGAAGTAGCTATAATTCGACATCCACGTGTCGGGGAGTATGCTTTCGGGTTCATCACTTCCTCCCTTCTTCTTCAGGTAGATATAAGTCTTGACCTTTCCCTTTCTGACTTTTGAACCCGTGTTTTGAATTTCACTGTGTTTAAGCTTTTGGCCTGCCTATTTGTTGGCAACAAAGTGATGCATTCTTGTTAAGAGGCAGTGTATGGCTGTAGGCTCTTCCCATGTACTGTTTCCTTTTGTATTCATGAGATCGACTTGTATATAGAGCTTTTGGCTTATATTTATAAGACTTCTCCAGCTATCTTCACCATCTAGCCCTAAATATAGGCTTATGCCCTAAGTAGCATGCCTTCAATAAAATTCTGCTTATCCCAGATTAGCCTTGCCTTTCTTGGAAGAGCTCTATAATCTCTCTCTATGCTAGCGCCACACAAACCTTGGTCCAAATCATACTTTCTGTTAGCATTAGCCCTAATCATCAATAATGGTGAAGCCTTTGTTCGCCAATTGGGAATGTCCACCAATTCTTTCTTTGCAATCTGGTGTGACTGCATCTATATTCTATTCCAAAGTGTTTTGCATCTCTTATATACCTCAGTACTCTCTTGGTTGTATTCCGGTGCGATTACTTGGGGTTTGACATGAATAATGCCTTTTATGGTGTAGATCCTCTTGTTGCATTGCAGTGCAGGCCACGGGGTATGCAATGCAGGCCACGGGTAGTGTGCCCTCCTTTTAGTTGGCCATCTTTTTGTAAGTTTGTTCTTTTTTTTGTCAGGTTTGACCCACCCAAATCAAACTTTTTATTTAAAAATAAGGAACCAATGAGCTGTCCATAGCACCTTTTGTTGACTGTTGGCTTTTTAAAATCTTTTGTTAGCTTCATATTATGTTCCATCAAAGTTGCTGTAATTTTGCAATATTGCATATGAAATTTTTTTAGGAGATTGTCTGCATACTTGTCACCTTATGTCGTGTCCCAGATATTGCAAAAGTTTACATTCACAGCCATGAAAACATATTCGGGTGGAAGTATCCCAAGAAGTGTGACATGTATTATAAACAGGTAGCAACCATGTGTGCATTTCTCAAGTTGGGGCTGTAGATTAGCAGCATTGACAACATCATGCAGAAAGCTCCATAAGCCCTTGAACAGCTCCAAATGCGCCATAGACACCTGCAAATCCTTTCTGTGCAATTGTATTCAACCACCATGATAGAGTAAATTGTCCTGCATCCACAAATTCGGTTTTTGAAAACATAGCATCTCTTTGCAATTGCATATTCCAGATGACATTGCTCCCGAGTACCACTCAATCTTCCAGGATTCTGCATGGCAGATCCCAGTATGCATGTTAAATTGAACATGACTAATGTTAGCTTTGACCATTTCCCATACTTTCAAAGACTGCTCACAGCTCATAAATAGATGAGGAATTCCTTCTTGACGTCTGAGGCATCTGCAGCACCTTCCATCTCCTTGGCCTATCACTGGGCCCTGTTTTGGTCCAAACAGTCCTGTGAATTATGAGCCAAAGTAGACATGATTGCTTCTTTGGTACCCTCTTATCCCATACGCTCTCAAAACGTAGGCTCCATATGTTCGCTGGATCTTGCCTATGCCATTTTTTATTAAGGTGTTAGCTCTGAAGGTCCTTTATCCACCACTGGAACTGGGAAAAGATGTCTTTGTGTTAGCCATTTGAATTCCTTCAGATAAGAGTGCCCCCATCCAAGTGAGTGTTCCCTATCTCGCAACCTCATCCTTTCATGCAACAGTTGGAGATCAGACCGGTTAAGCCTATACTCGATTTTGAAGCTCTTGATTAGATTTCCAGATCTGGGCATTTCTCTCGATCAATCACCCACTCATCTATTTTACTCGTACTGAAGGGGTTCAGACCCTCTCTTCCTGTTCTCCAATCATCCCGCATCCCTGGCCCTTTCATGAAGGACTAATGGTAGATCACTTCCATTTGCATCTTCCACGGGTACTTCTCAAGATTTCTCCCATACGTGCCACTCTACCAGTTCACGTTGCAAATATCTGTTAGCAATTGTGGCCGTCTTGCCCATCTTGTAAAAAGCCCCCTCTTCTCTGGAGAGGATATGATGTGTCCATCAATATTTAAAAGATTATTCAAGTTTGGCTGTTTCTGAAAGGAACAAAATTGCTCAATAGGATCTCTGGTTTTCAGCAAACAATGAAAATATATCTGCAACTATGATTTATGTAAGTGACGTTATTGACCTTTCAAGAGTATCATGAAGGCGAGCAGGTTGGGAGCTTACTAGCCTTTCTATTTGCTGCTGCTTTTCTATTGCAGAATGACACTGAAGAAGAGGAACTTTGTAGTGTGTACATACCAACAAATCATCTATACATAGGTGACATAATTCTGGTAAATTCGAAGGATGTCATTCGGCCAAACCTCTCTGTTCGTGAAGGAATTGGTAACTCCTGCTCATAAGTTTTTCTTATGTTGCCAGCAAATATGAGGCAGAAATAGACCTTAACCATGCATTGACATCCCTTCTATTTCTCCGATGTGCAGAAATAGTGGTCTCGGGGGGTATGACAATGCCTCAACACATCTCTCCAATAGAGGTTCGGGTGTCACCACGAGACAGGAATCATGGAATTTAGGAACTGTACAGTTTGAGATGTGAGAAGTGCAGGTGTAATCATTTTTTACACTGGGAGTTCATCGTTCCCTTGGAAAGGCGTTATAAATGAAGCATAGTGGGGCCAACATTGCTTTTTGTATAGTATTGCAATGCAAGCTTTGTGTTCCGCAAATGGGTCTCTTGATACTTCTCTTCGGCAATCACTCTATTACATAATGGAGATATGTACCCCAATCAGTGGTTTGTGTTTATGGACAGACACACTGATGCAAAGAGGAAAAACACACACACACACACACATGCAAAGAGAGAGAGAGGTGGGTGGGGGGGCCAAGGTTATGACTGTACATCCTTCAACAATTTTCCATGGAGCAGATTCTTGTTCATAACTCATTCATCAAATACCTTTTGGACTGACAGTTGCTCAATCTTTTGAATTCTTGGGCTCATGTGATTGGTAGAACTTAGAAAACACATACACGAACGCGCGAATGTGTATACATGTGATTTCACCTAAAAAACAAGTGTGTGTTTACACACACACACACACACACACACATATTGCAGATGTTGAAGCTATCCAGCTAGCTTGCTGCTCAATATTATGTTCTACCACCTTGGAAATGCCATGTTCTAGCTTGCTAGCCTTCTTGTAAGTGGATTGTTCATTTGTCAAACCAAAAAGATAGTCACTAGCTTATTCTCTCAACATAAGTGTCACTAGATAGCTAGCTACACACACAACACACACGCAGGTGTGCACGCACACGCACATTGTGTGCGTGTGTGTGTTCATACACACATACATATATATCTTGTGAATGTTGAAGTTATCTAGCTAGCTCGTTGCTTAATATTATGTTGATCACCTTGGAGATTCCATGTTCCAGCTTGCTAGCCTGTCTTGCAAGTTGATTGTTTCATTTATCAAACTAGGAAAATGGTGGTTAGGTTCATTCTCTTGACATGTGTCATCAAAAATCTAGCTAGTGGTTATGTTAAATGATGTTGGAGCCAATTTGTTGGTGGACAAGGTCACATTCTATTACATTATAATCCGAGGGAACGGGCCCTTCCCTAGACGTTGAGATAAAAAACATTGAGAATATGAATGTTGAGAGTATAAGCGTCGAGAATATAAACACTGAGAATAAGTCTTGCGACGACTGGATAAGATACTAACATATTGCCTAAATGTCAAGAGTCATAACTATAGTCGAACGTTGATTCATTCACGATGACTCATTTGTTGATTGGTGATTGCTAGCTGCATCTAGCTTGTTATCCAAGTACCGGTCCCCGGTCTCTCCATATTGGTTGTAAATCCCTGATGACCCCCATCTTAACCTGCACCCACAAATAGAAAAGGAGCAAAGCAAATGGGTACCAAAATTCATATTTGGTAGAGGGATTGCAAAACCTAACTATTGATCAATTGCACCAAGTTTAAGCATACGAAGGCAAGCGGCCGCCTGCTTCCTTCAAATTGGATGATATTAGCCTTGGTCTTGCCTGGTCTCCTTCGAGATCGACTACATACGATCATCCCCATGCTTTTGATCCAAATGATGCAGATGGGAGAGTGCTACTAATCCTGGTATCTCCACCTCTTCACACAACCTTCAAGGATGAGTTCCCGAAGGCTTGACGGCAAACTAGGCATGCTTTTGCAACAATAGGACAACCTTTACTTTGCTACCTCTTTATGTTATTTTTGGTTGTTATGCTTTTTTAGATCTAGAAAATAAATTAAGGTTGATTTTGGTCGATTGTGTGTATGGCGCCAAGACTAGCTGTGGCCTGTTTTGCCTTTTCAATAAGTTTCTAAATGGATTTCCCACTTGTTGCGTGATCTGCCTCACATCTATGAGATCATCAAACTTAGGATGTGCACAAAACTATTTTTGCTTGATCATAACGGCCTCTCTTGATTAAAGAGTTGGGACCATTAGCAGGTTGAATACTGTGAGCATAAGGGCTGGGATCCCAGCCACACCAAGAGAAAGGCGCCATCCCCATGGATGGATCTTAGTAGCAACATCAGCTGAGTGGAGGAAGAACCCTCTTCAGAGAATTGTTTGGATCTCGTTCAGCCTGCAAGGTATTGAATGTTGCACAATGCAAGATCCTGCACAGATCAACAAAGTATGTGCAGTAGTCCCATGCTGTGTCGCTCAAAATTAGTCTTTTCAAGGACGATGAGTGGTCTTCTCATACCTCCCAGACAAGCATGCAGTTGTGGTTGATCCCTTTTCGCCCCTGCTTGGTGAACAGACACAGAGCATTGCCAACTTCGTTGCTGCAAATCCGTCCCAGCATATGGCACAAAAGCTCGCATGCCTTGGCTTCCGCACTCAAAACTTCCATCACGTTCGGCGCCTCTTTCGAACTTCTGTGCCGCACTGGATCTTAAGAGTTTCCTTGTCAATGGGGATGCAAGCACTCACGAGGAGGGAAGCCTCGCGCAGAGGCGATCTAGAGGGGCTCCACGGTGGGGGAATCGCTTTGCAGAAATCTTTAGCGAATTCCTTCGCCCGAAGGGTTTGGGAGGATGAACAGTTAAAGGCGACAAGGATGATCTCTCTCTCTCTCTCTCACTCACTCAGACTCACACTTGTGCACGCCATCTATCACTTTGCATTACTGTACTCTACGCCGAAAGCTTGTTGTGCATGACTCTGCATGCAAAATCTACGAAATAATGGTGAATAACCTCGAAAGCCAAAAGCTAGCTTTTAAAAATCCATAGATTCACAACTTTAGATCTTCATGAAGATCAACGTCTAAAGTTGCAACACGTGGCTCCATGAGAGCACAAAAAGCCAAAACATCCCTCTAGGTTGCCTGCCGTAAAGATATAACTAGATTGCTTGGCCAGCTGGGCTCTTGATGAATACTTCTCTCTTTTGCTATCTTGTTGAGGTTCACATGAGTCACGTTGTCAGAAATGACGCAGAAGATTGATGTTCAATTGCATGCAACCTTTTCTAGAGATTTCGTTATCATCCAGTCCTGCTTGCACTTGATGTTGTTCATGTCGACAGTAAAACGTAGTTTTTCTTTTTCTTGGAGGAACACAAATTCCTATTCTTTGCACTGTAAGCAAATCTATTGTCATTCCACTTCGAGCGAACGACGGGGAGATGTATTTCAGAAATGTATAAATAATAAATCAAAACCAAATTGAGACAAAAGCATGCAACTGTGACAGGAATAATCCAAACCCAAAGCTGCATTGCATGTACGACAAAAGTTCCAGCACCATTTGCAACTTCATTGGATCCCTTTTTTCGAAGGCACAAATGTTTATTTTTTGGGTCAAATTATGTTCCTACGCTTTAGAAAATAGTACTTCCGCGCTCTAGCCGGATGGCCCTCGAGCGTGTTGTAACCTAATGGACCTACTGTATTGTGGCTCCTTATGTAGTATTGCTCTAAAGTTCGTGCTTTGTCTATAGTGTCTGTTGTTTCCAAAACTTTGATTTCGAAATTTTCTTTGAAGGGCTTGTAACGCTGCAAGTTCTCTTTCATTTTCGCCGGTGGTTTTTTATTGTGTTTGATCCTCCGCGGCAGCTCCGTCGTGCTCCTTATGTATTTTTTGTTGTTGGGTTTGCACGTGATGCAGTAGACGACGAGGCTCGCACGATTCCCTTGCGCGGGCGCTTCAATGGAGGCTCCTCCTTCATCTCGAGGCTCGCGTCTTTCAATGTCGTACCTGCGTAAACATTGACAATTACGTTAGTCATCGAGGTTTTCGGTCTTTTTTTTTTCGTTTGAGGTCCATAATAGAATGCATTTATTTACTTGCCCTGGTTTTTCTCTGTTGGTGTGAAAGGATCGTTTCCAATACCGAAGCGCTCCTCGTATAAGTCCCTGTCGAAAATATACGTAAGCTTCTCCAGTGTCGTCACCGGGTGCGTCGCGTCGTGCGTCCCTCCAAATCGTTCCATGAATTGTTCGAGTATAGCCATTCCTTGATCGCGCGTCGTGTCCCTCAGCAACTCCAAGGATACGTTGTACCCGTAATGCAGCAGCTCGCACGCATACGCTGTGATCCCTTTCGTCTTCGTGTCTAGTAGCTTCTGCCCCTCCAAACTTTCCATCAACCTATCGGTCTCATCGAACTCAATGTCAAGCTCGACAAGGATCTCTTTGAGGAGTCCTGCAGGAGAAGTGCAATCCATGATGAGTTTGTTGTTCTTGCAACTCGTTAATTCTTTTTCTCAATTGTTGCGGTTTTTTTTAATTTTCGGAAGCATTACGTACCATTTGCGAATCTCAAGCCTCCCGGCTCTCTTTTAGCTGGCAAACGCCTATTGTAGTTGTCAATGAAGTCGCGTAGTTCCGCATACGTGTTGAAGCCGTTGATGTAAGCTCCCGGACGTTCTCCTGCATTGTTTACTAGCCGGAATTGCTTTGTGGTTAGGAAGAACCTCCTCTTTGCTGGTGGAGGTTTTGTTGCCTTCGCGTTGCTTTTGTATAGCTCAAATAGCTGCTTGCAGACACGACTTATTACATCGTCTTTTCAAATGAGCCGTCTTTTTAAATCTTCAAGAAAAAAATATTCTTTCATGCTGGTGGAATTTACCTTGTCTGCGTCCATGTCTTATGCTGCAATGTCCCGAGCTTTCTGATTCTCTGCACCTGTTCTCGACAACAGACAAGATATTAAAACCATTTTCCTTGCACGCATGTTTGGTGTAACATATTCATGACTTGTCTCTGCCTTTTTCAATCTCTGGTAGTGAATACCTTTATGCGTGTGGTTGTGTTATCGGCTGTGAGAACTCTCGTGGAATTGGTCTGAATATGTCTGGATGTGGGCAATGTAGTATGCGCAGCCTCGTTCTCTCAGTCACTCTGGACAACATCACGTATGCTAGGCCAGGGGCAAACACTCCTCGAAATATGAGCAGCGCTTTGTTGGATATGGTTGCGCCTTGGGATTTGTGTCCCGTGATAGCGTATGCTAGGGTTAGAGGAAATGTGGACTTGTGGAACCATTTTCCATTTATTGCCTTTTGCTGATGCTTCGGGCGTCGTAATGTGAGCACGGCCGCTGTTGTGTCCACGACGACAGTGATACCGTTGATTTCTCCCCTGCTAGTTGCATTGATGCTCTTGATTTTGCACATTGCTCCATTTGCGGCACCTATTGCGAGGTCGATGTTTTCCGTTATCATTGCCTTCGCCCCCACGCAAATTTTTCCTATCTCATTGAAGCTTTTGTCCTCCAACCATTCTTTGAGAGCTGGTTCGCTCGCGGCGTTACTATGTATTTGAACATGCACAATCATCTCGGGAGTGTTGAATTTCTCCACAAGCTCATCGTTGAAGGTAGCGACATCGACTCTGTGTGTGCAAATGATGGTTGTTTCGGCATCGATGAAGTGGCATGCACCTTCCTTGTCGACAATGCACTGTCCCAAACAGTTGGAAATCTCGTCAGTTGTGGGTGTCCTGAGTCTTATGGTATGTAAGAATGCCAGGAACGGCATGTCTCGTGCATGTCGCACCGAGAATTGCATGTGGTACATTTTCGCTTGAACCCAGTGCGCAGAGGACGTGATGTGGCACGGCTCGCAGAGATCCTCGCGGTGTTTGCAGACTGGCGGTAATTGCGCCAGGTCACCAAAAATTATGAGCATTTTGTGTCTGAATGGCTCATGCAATGTGCCATTAGTCACATTGACGATTTGTCTTACCACGAGATCGAAAGTCATCCTTGTTAGCATGGACATCTCGTCAATGATGATCGCGTTGGCTTCCTTGATTGCGAGGTGTCGCTCATCCGTCTCATGGATGTTCAGTTGGGTACTGACTGCTGCGCACAGGGATCTTGAATTGGTAGTGTACAGTGGTTGCAGTCCCGCTCAGCCGCGTCGCAGTCGCCCCTGTTGATGCACAGAGTATTGCCGTTTTGTTTTGAACTATCAGATGCGAAACATAGTACCGTATCAAGAAGCTTTTGCCGCTACCTGGTGTTCCACAGACAACGTGCAGCCCCGAGCTTGTTGAAGCTAGGCTTTCGAAGACTCTTTGTGTAAGGGACTGAAGGGGGAAGAAGAGCAAGAGTAAGAGAGTGAGAGAGAGAGAAGACTCCAGGTGTGTGGGTGTGAAGTGATGAGCCACACCACAAACTCATTTGTTTTATTAGGATTAGGTTTGCCCTATGACTGCAGTCATAGGTGTCCTATCTTTAATGAAGGGTTGGCAATGTGCCTTTACCCCAACAACCTCCCACCTAAAGGCCAATGTGCCTAAAGGGGAGAAAAGAATAAAAATTACAGCAATATACAGTTACTGTATACAAGACCATAAAATAAGAATGGTCTCATCCTAATCCCATGATGTGGCGGCAATGTGCAAACCGCTCTGTAGGCAAGCTCTTAGTGAGCAAATCTGCAGGATTATCATCAGTATGCACCTTCACAAGCTCAAGTCGCTTGTCTTCCAGTACCTCCCTGATGAAATGATATTTCACCTCTATGTGCTTGGTCTTCTGATGAAAGACCGGATTCTTTGCCAACATGATAGCACTCTGACTATCACAATGCAAAACTGGCATATCTCCTGTAATGCCCAAATCTCCCACCAGCCGAGTAAGCCATATTGCTTCCTTGCAGGACTCAGTGGCTGCAACATATTCAGCTTCAGTGGTTGACAGTGCAACGCATTTTTGCAACCGAGAAATCCATGATATAGCACCTCCTGCAAATGTGAAAATATAACCGGTAGTAGACTTCCGGTTATCTGCATTCCCTGCATAGTCTGAATCTGTAAAACCATGCACCAATGCATCCTGCCTACCATAGCATATGCACAAGTCTTTGGTACCCTTGAGATACCTCAAGACACCTTTCACTGCTTCCCAGTGCTGCTTGCCTGGATTTGCCATATACCTGCTGATGACTCCCACCGCAAAAGCAATATCCGAACGAGTGGCAACCATGGCATACATCAAAGAACCAACTGCAGATGCATACGGAACCTTGGCCATTTCAGCCTTATCATCATCTAATCTGGGGCTGTCCTTACTGCTGAGTTTTAAATGTGGAGGCAACGGGGTACTAATAGAGTTCCCCCCCTCCATTTTAAAGCGCTGCAGTACTTTGTCAATGTACTCTTTCTGTGACAGAAACAAAAGTCCCTTGGACCTGTCACGAGTAATCCGCATGCCAAGAATATGATTTGCATCACCCAAGTCTTTCATGTCAAAAGACTTATGCAATTGTTTCTTCAAAGCACTAATCTCATGCTGAGATTTACTGGCAATAAGCATGTCATCCACATATAGAATGAGTAGCATCAAACTGCCATCTTTTGCCTGTTTGGTGTACAAGCAATGATCGGTCTCACACCTATGATACCCTTGGGACTGCATGAAGGCATCAAACTTCTTGTACCATTCCCTTGGCGCCTGCTTGAGTCCATACAAGCTCCTCTTGAGCTTACACACAAGCTGCTCTTTCCCTTTAACAGCATATCCCTCTGGCTGACTCATATAGATCTCATCATGGAGATCTCCGTGAAGAAAAGCTGTCTTCACATCCATTTGACATAAATCCATGTCTTCATGAGCAACAAGAGCTAACACTGCTCTCAAAGTAGTCATCTTGACTACAGGGGAAAAGATCTCATCAAAGTCAATGCCCTTCTCCTGCTTAAATCCCTTGGCAACCAATTTGGCCTTATACCTAGGTAAAGCATTTGAATCCACTTTGACTTTGTAAACCCACTTGCATGGCAAAACCTTTCTGCCTGCAGGTAACTGCACCAAGTCCCATGTATCATTTTGAAGTAGGGAGTCCATTTCTGACTGCATGGCTTTCTCCCACTTCTTTTTCTCTGTTCTTCCCATAGCTTCCTTGAAGCTAGAAGGCTCACCACAATCTGTCAGCATGATAAATCAGCCACATCATTGGCTCCTGGAACAAACCTGGCAGGAGGCCGTTGTGCACGGGTGCTCCTTCTAACAAAATGTTCCGGATTAGGCTGCTGTCCAGCCTGTTCTTCATGCATGACGGGTGGCTGTACCACCGTATCTGGCTGTTCTACAGCCCCATCTGCTGGCATATCTAGTGGTGCATCATTGGCAAAATTATCTGGCTGATTTTCAGCCTGTATACCCTCTTGAATAGGGTGATCTGCAGCAGCCTGCTGCTGCATATAAATGGGCATTCTTTGCTGTCCAACATCATCATAAATAACCCTCCTGTATTCCACAGGTTGCACGGGTTCCTTGTGTACACTATCCTCTTTAAAGATGACATCATTGCTGCGTATAATCTTCCGTTTAACGGGATCCCATAATCTGTACCCCATTTCACCTTCGTCACCATAACCCATAAAGATGCATCTGATAGACTTTGGATCCAGTTTGGTGCGCAGTTCTTTGCGTACATAAGCAAAGCACTCACAGCCAAATACACGTAAGTGCTTATATGAAGGTGGCTTGCCAGACCACACCTCCTCTGGCACTTTCAACTCCAAAGCCTTGTTTGGCGACCTGTTAATAATGTGAACTGCTGTTTGCACGGCTTCTGCCCAAAAGCCATGGGGTAATGCAGCATAAGACAACATACATCGAACCTTCTCCTGAATAGTTCGATTCATACGCTCACTTGCACCATTTTGAGATGCATTATGAGGAGCTGTGAGTTCCTGTTTGATGCCCTTAGCTTGGCAAAACTGCACAAAAGCATGTGACACATACTCACCCCCATTATCGGATCTGAGGCATTTCAGCCTACGACCTGTCCGATTCTCAACCTGAGCGACAAACTTCTTGAAAGCATCTAAGGCATCTCCCTTATGCTTCAAGAAATAGACCCACACTTTGCATGTGGCATCATCAATGAAAGTAATAAAATATTTTGCACCCCCTAGTGATAACTGTGGCATCTCACACAAATCAGTGTGCACTAAATCAAGTGGTGCTCTATTCTGGGGAGTTCTCCTCTTATGAGGAGTCACAGAATGCTTGCCAAATATACAATGATCACAAGTAGGCAAATCTGAAAAAGAAAGAGGCGGCAGATAACCCAAACGTGACAGTTCTTGCATTCCTTTAACAGACATGTGTCCCAACCGGCTATGCCACAATGAAACCTTTGGCAGCTCGGTTATGGCAACAACATGATTACCCACACTGGAAACATAACGAGGGTACAAGGTATCACTCTTAAAACCCTCAGCCACTACAGTCTGGCCATCAGTAATCACCCATTTGGAATCCCCAAATGTGGTGTGGTAACCACTGTCATCCAATAAGCCAGTGCTAATCAGAATTTTCTTGATTTGCGGCACATGGTGGACACCATCAAGCATGAATATGCGTCCATCAGGAAATACTATCTGTATGCTGCCAATCCCTGCAATCTGACATGCATAGTTGTTTCCAAGATGAACAACTCCATGAGTACCTGTGTAGGAAGTAAACCACTCCCTATGAGGAGTAACATGAAAAGAGGCACCTGAATCCAAGAGCCAGGTGTGCATGTCGTGACCATCAATAACCAAGGCATGTGCTATTACAGCAGAAGAGCATAAAACATCATGTATGTCACTGTCATTGTCCTCTGCTGCAACATTCACTGCATCCAAATCATCTGCCTTGGCCTTGCCTTTGCCTTTGCTTGCATTTCCTGCATCCTTTGTTTCAGCCTTCTTGGCTTTCTGATCCCGTATGAACTTGAAGCACTTAGACTTCACATGTCCCTTCTTGCCACAATAAAAGCATTCAATATCCTTTTTACTACGAGACTGACTTCGGGATTTGGACTTACTAGCAGATCTCCCCTTCTGCTGAGTCCTGCCTCTATCTTGTACCTGCAAAGCATTTGAAGATTTGCTGCCCGCATTATTCTTCCTGCTCATCTCCTCCATGAGGAGAGAGCTCTCTACATCAGCATATATAAGAGTGACATTTGAATTAGACAGGGTGGTCTTGAAAGTGTCCCAACTCTCAGGGAGGGTACACAACAAGAAAGTAGCCTTGAACTCCTCATCAAGATTCAACCCCTGTGCAATCAGCTGTGTAAAGATGGCATTGAACTCACTCAAGTGTGAGGTCATAGTTGTACCTTCCTTCATGCGAAGATCAACCAGCTTCTTCAGCCAATAAACCTTACTGGCTGAGCTCTTTTGGGCATACAATTCTTCTAGTCTTTGCCATAGACCATAAGAGGTCTTTTCAGCCTGAACATTGAACACAAGAGTGTCTGAAATAGTGAGCATGATAGCTGCCCTCGCAGACAAATCAAGCTCTTCCCAGTCATCAGCTGCCATGTCAGATGGCTTGACACCCTTCACCCTTATGGGCTTAGCAATCTTCTTTAACAGAAGTACATTCAAGCACTGTTCTGCCCATAATGCATAGTTGTGTGCTCCTTCCAGTTTCTTTATGTTCAGAATCGAAGAATCACTTCCCCCTGATGCCATATCAGATAAGGAAAGTACCTGACTCCCTGGAAGTAAAAAAAGCTGAATAAAAATTCTGATTTCTCAGAAAAAAAAAAACCTGCTCTATTCAAGAGCCAGAAGCACTCTCAATGGTGCTGTTTTTACTGTCAGGAAAATCTGCAGCAAAACAGTAAATGACCCTGCAAATCCTGTACCTTCTGACACACTGTACCGTGCTCAAAGAGGCATAAAAATAGTAATTTCAGACTGCTGCAGCTGCTCAACAAGTGCTTAACAGTGCATAATCATCTGACAAAGCACAAACACTGCTGTAAACACTGCTGTACTGATTGTACTGATCACTTCTCCCACCTCAGATGAGGTATTGCACTGAGTTAATATGCATAAACCACTTGGCAAACACCCAAAAAAAAATGACACTTCAGCCTGTCACACAACCTGCAACAGAAAATGGGATAAATCCCAAGTAATCACCCTTATACCAAGGGGAGAAAATGCATCTGAAGATCTCTGTCAGTAACCCAAGTGCTATCAAACAAAGTCTGGGCAAAAGCCCCTTGATCTGACACCTGAATCAAGTGGAGAACACCTCAACACTGAGGTAGCATGCAATATGAAAATCTCTCTGACAAAATCATCCACCAGTGTAATGCATATACTTCCCTGTGTAGAAATGACATACACAGATCCCAACATACAAACACTCAATGAGAAACCTTTTGAGCACTGTCAACGATGGACAGTTAGGGACCGAGTAAACTCGATGCGCCCTGGCCAAGCATGGCTCAACTGAGGTTCTCTGAGTGTTGCACAAGAAATGTAACCTGTAAGAAAATGTCACCTCGACATTGCGGAAATCAAGACAAATGTGTGCTCTCTGGCACCACACTGCCTCAAGGCATACAATGCATCACCTTCTGGGCAAAAGCCCTATGATCTGCTCACCTGTAAACTGAGATTCAAACCCAGTAAAAGCATATGTCCTCTTGCAAAGTCAAGGCATTACCTTCCCAGAACAGAATAACTGTACAATCAACCACACACTGTGGTTCTCTTCACCTCAAGCACGAGATGAATGAAAGTACTTGCTGTACTGTCAAGATAACACAGTTTGGTGAACTGAAAAAGACCCTGAATCAAGAGGAATGAAGAGCAGAATTCGCTTTCACCTCTTTTTCTTCCCCAAACAAAGAAAATGTACTCCTGCTGCAAAAGTAGGAAGCAGCTCCCTGTACCTGCACTGTGGAGATCCGTACAGATGTACGGCTCCTGTATGGAATCCCGGAAGAAGAAAAACAGTCAAAAAATGTGGCGGCGTCGTCCGTACGATTGTACGGCAGTCCGTACGGCTGCCCTTGGAGTAGACTGCGCAACGCCTCGAGAGGCTTAGCAGCTGCTATGCAGCTACTGGCTGCTGGCTTGATGCGGCGCCTCGAGCTGTAGCTAGCACAGCTGCTATGCGAAAAAGGCCCGCGCCCGCCCGCGCCCGCTAGATGGCTGTGCCCGCGCCCGCTCGATGACCGCGCTCGCACCCGCTCTGCTCCCGTGTCCTTGCCACAGCCCGCGACCGCGCCCGCGATGATCCCGTGCCCACGCGTCAGATCCGTACGAAGTCCGTCCGTATGGCTGTACAGACGTCGTACGTCCGTACGGCACTGTAGAGGTCGAAGGGGAGAGGCCAAACAAGAGGGAAAACCTTGCTCTGATACCAGTTGTAAGGGACTGAAGGGGGAAGAAGAGCAAGAGTGAGAGAGTGAGAGAGAGAGAAGACTCCAGGTGTGTGGGTGTGAAGTGATGAGCCACACCACAAACTCATTTGTTTTATTAGGATTAGGTTTGCCCTATGACTGTCTTAAGACAGTCATAGGTGTCCTATCTTTAATGAAGGGTTGGCAATGTGCCTTTACCCCAACACTTTGTTGTTCTACTGTGCATTGGCGACGGTGCGAAACATTACGTATGGTTTTTTTTTTTTTACACCTCATCTTGAGCACGCACACTTCTTCGCACATTTTGTTTCCGCAAGAGAACATTACATTTGCTTGGTTCGACCAACATACTAATCATGTCTGCAACACTTCTGTTTTTGAGATGTTTGCAGCCTCCAAACGAGTGTCTTCTCCTAAAGGTATGCACAACAAAATGTATTTGCTTGATTCAAGTTATTTTATCAATTCTTTCACCTTCTAAAGATAGAGGTTCAGTCCATTTTGTTTTTCCTGTTGCGTTTAGACAAAACCACGTGAGTGAAATTGTAGCAAAGTTTCGGATGGTTTTTATTATTAATCCCTGTAGGTGTTTAAACCCGAACATAATACATCGATTCATGTCACGATGTAGAAATGACCACCAGAAACTCCTTCGAACATGACCATTCGTCAACGCTCAGAGCAGCCAGAGATCGAGCTATTCAACTTGATATAACATCAAGAAGGATGTCCTTGAGGCCAGCTACGTCATCGTGGTTGACCATCGCAGATAGATACAATCAATGGGTTAGTAATTGTGCGGCTATTTTCTCTAGCCTTCAAATCTGCGGTGTCTGTGGCATAACCACGCTACTGTCTGCAAACCAAAGGATCGTTTCTTCGCAAGGCATAGGCATCTCGAGCCACAGCGCCGCACTCGAAAACATGATACTTTTGGATGCCTGCGAGAATATGGGCATGCAAGTGACTTACTGGAAATGCCAAAGCTACACACGAGATGCCCAGCGGAGCAGATACATTGTGCGGTTGATGCCACAGTACTCTCGGCAATTGCTTAAAACAAACCATCTCCACATGCAACTGCTAAGCATCATAGATATATCCATTTCAGTTACCACGACTGCAAATGTGATTGCTCGCAGCACACTCGATCGAAGGTCACTTCTAGACAATCCTCTGATATCTTGGCGAAACGTCCCACTAAGCTCGGCTCAAGAAATCGTGACGAACGAGCTGTCAGGTGTGCTCACATACAACATCGAGAACAATCCAATATTGCGCAAGTACAATTCTTTAGCAGAGCGTGCGGACATCAAGATGGGTATGTGCATCTTGAGTCCTCAAACCATTGCAGGTATCTTGGAACTACACGATGAGACAGCTCCCTTCGAGTTAATGTCAATAGCGGAATCTCAGCCTGAGCTCCTGCTTTTGCAAAACATGGTGGACCCCGCAAACCGTCGCACCTTTGATGCAAGGGACAAGCATGAGTTTGCCTCCATACAGCTACGGGGTACAGAAATGCTTTCAGAGAGGGTCGCTTCATTCCACGTCGATGGAGTAACAACAGCTGGCAGTGCGTGCGTTGACATAACCATGGAGTCAGCAGTGTTCCCCTTCCTGTTCCCTTTCGGACGAGGCTACTATGATGGCTGCATACAGTTCAGCAACTATGTGAAAATGAGAATATGCACCTTATTCTCTATCTACATGCTCTACAAGCCATACTTGTTGATCATGTTCTAGTTAAAACAGGCAGTGATGATTGCCAATTCAAGCAACTCTACATGCTTGCAACGAGACATCGACCAATATAGGAAAGCCAACCCTGCCACGACCGATGAAGACGCAATGAGACACGTGCTTCGCTACAGCATGCCATCAACAATGCCGGGGTCCCCATCGTGGCATCGTCGGCAACTTAAGGACCTCATAACGATGGTCGATGCTTGGGGCCTCCCAGATTTCTTTCTGACATTCACTGCAGACGAGGTCACCGATACACGGTGGCAAGAAATTAATGTGATCGAGAGCATCGCAACACATTATAATGTGCAATTCACTTGGAAGGACTGTCCTGTTGAATGCGTGGCACTTTTCCATGCATGCTTCCACATGTTCATGTGCAAGCATTTGCTTTCATCCGACGGTCTGCTTGGCCGAATACAACACCATGTCGTTCGTTATGAGATACAAAACAGGGGCTCCCTACACGCCCATATCATATTGTGGGTCCACCATGATGACCGTCAACGAATTGCAAATGAGATTGTGGCTTACGTCCCCAGGGACGAGGCCCTGGATCCTCGAAACACAAGGCTATGAGAACTAGTTCTCAGGAAGCAGTTTCACATATGCAGGAAAGCGTGCTACGTCGGACCGTCACACCACAGTTGCAAGCACGGCTTCCCTTTCGCAACACAGCCAGAATATGAACCCATCCTCGACCCTCTGATGCAACGTTGGTTGAATTACCGGCCGGGACATGAGCACCGAAACATCATCCCTTACCACCCTTCTGTGTTACTGTTGTGGGGTGCACACATGAACATACAGCGGGTGACAAACTCTTCAATCTCTCACTACCTCCTCAAGTATGCGATGAAATATGAACCAATGGGCAAACTGAACATCCGTTCAGAAGACGCCTCGCGTTTGGGGTTGCAACATCTCGACGAAGTAAAGCTGAAACTCATCGCCGCAAGCCTCCTATCAAAACCAACCTCTCCAACAGAGGCCGCGCTAAACTGCATGCAAATACCAACAATCACAAGGAGCGAGACCGTTCACTATGTCGACTCCTCGCCACCATCTCTAAGACAACGCATCATCTCGCGAAACAACATCACCCTGCACCCGGTTGACATATACTGCGGGAGATCGAGCGTCATCGAGGATAGCACGTTCTACGATTACCATAGGCAATATGTGATCCGAAAGCCCAAGGAAACGCAACGTGGAACGGTCGGTCTTGACCTCTTAGGCAACAGGATCGCAAAATGTGAGCGAGTAGTCAGATTCACTGACTACCACCCTGGACATCAACCAGAGGGGTACTTCTACAACGTGCTCTTGCGAAAACTCAGCTTCAGGAATGAAACAGAGCTCATATCACCTGCCAACACAGCTGGATCCTACTTTGTCGAATGCCAAATGTGCGGCCTCATATTAAGCAACGAGGACCTCGAGATGTATGTGACCGAATACACGCAAAGGAACTTGCTAGCAACTGACCACACGGACCAGTTGATCAATATGATATTGCAAAAGGTTGCGATCATCCGAGACTGCCCGATGGAAGCACCTAACATCGACCAGCAAACCGTCGAAGGGCCAACACGCGCGAGGATGTTGGAAAAAATGGAGAGCCGGCACATGTCTCTCCAAAAATTATATATCATAGGGGAACGTGCCATCCCCCCGTTTCGAATAGTCACCTCCAGTGTTGGAGATGTAGTGCATTAATGCGGACCAGAGCAACAGACGGTGCAGAAACATTTTAGAATTGAAATGACCGTACATTCTACTTACGTGGAGTATCCTTTGTGACATCCACAGCTCGACGAGAAGTTGCCTATTTCTTTGCTGGAATGTTGGAATCTGAAAAACAATCATGATTAGTCAATATGCATTCCTCATGTTCTGCATGTTTGGATATGTTGGTTAGCATATGTGCAATTTCCTAAAGATGATAAATTCAAGCACAAAAGCTATACACAATCCAATGATCAAAGATGTTCAAACCATCAAGGTAATCATCTTCACACATCTTCGAGCAGTTGTAGTTACAATTTTTGCCTTTGCAAGATTCCAAAAAATTACGACTATGGAAATATAAAAGTGCGTATAAATAACATCTTATTATATCTAAAATGATTCACTATGTCCATGATCTTATGAGTTGGCAATAGTTATCATTGACACTTTTGCAAACTTTGATCAGATCGCAACAATTATTAATGTTTGCAACTATTCATAAAGATTACAGGGATATAATCAGAGAAGGAGATACTTTAATAACATTACTATATGACAGATTGAGATCTGGGGATATCATTCAAGGTCTTCCGAAAGTTGAGCAGTTGTTGGAATCTCGTTCGATCGCTTCTGTTTCAGCGGGAATCGAAGATATTTCTAGAAAATGGAATAGGGGTGTTATACGACTAATTGGGAATCTTCGGAGTCATTTTCTGAGTGCTAGAATAAGTGTGGAACAGCGTCAATTGGTTCTGATTGACTAAATCTAAAAGATTTATGGATCTCAAGGAGTATAAATATCTGATAAACATATAGAAATTATCATTCGACAACTGACATCGAGAGTAGTAACTTCGGAAGATGGAATAACTAATGTTTTTCCACCTGGAGAGCTTATTGAATCATCACAAGCGCAGCGAATGAATCGTGTATTAAAGAAGTCGATATTTTATGAACCCATCGTGGTGGGAATGACGAAAGCATCTCTCAATACTATTAGTTTTATATCGGAGGCGAATTTTCAGGAGGCTACTCGAGTATCGTCTAAAGCTACTCTTAGAGGTCGAATCGACTGGTTAAAGGGATTAAAAGAAAATGTTATTCTTGGCGATCTCGTTCCCATCGGAACCAGCAGTCAAGGAGCAGAACACTTAGCAAATTAAGCCTGTCTTCGAAGGTAAACGTCCGTGATCATTGCTTTGAGCTGTTGTACACTATTACAATGCTTTCACCTTCGCGAGGCTAATATATTCTAAGAAAGAGAGCAATGAATAGTCGAGTATGTATCGAAGGTATACAAACCGAGACGGGCTTTTCAATAGCGATCAATCGATACGATGAACTAAATACAGCTAGTTGACAACGAGCAGAACACTTAGCAAATTAAGCCCGAATACAGCAATGAGCAGAACACTATTTCAATGCTTTCACCTTCTGGCGAAGTGATCAACGTGAGCAAGGATTTCGTTCGTCCGTTTCGCCTGTCGAAGTGATCAACGTGAGCAAGGATTTCGTTCGTCCGTTTCGCCTATATTTAAAGGTGCAGTTGGCTTTATACGCAGCTTTTCAAAAGCATTCAAAGCTTTTGGGCTTTCAGAATTTAAAAAATCTAAGGGTGTATATTATGCCATGTGGAAGCACAGGATTTCAGAATTTGAAAAAACGTCCTAGTGCTGGCCAAGTAATGAAACTATTTGGCCAAACAATGTAAGGACCATACTCTGCATATGCTACATCATTCACTTGATTGACACAATGAATGCAGTTTCTTCATCTTAGATCTTTTTTTGTGGCAATTTTCTAGTTCATGCTTATGCTTTTAATTTGGGATGCACAATGTAGTATGCTAAATGACATGGAGCCAATCAGTTGGTACATATTGCACATTTTCTATCCTTTTGTATGCAAGGTTATGATAGCTAGCTAGTTGGTTCATTCCCCATTGCAACACACGTCTAGGTCATTAGGTTCATTTTGTTAGTGTCGTATGCTTGAATGGATTTGAGCTAGCTTCCTCAGGGTTATTTCCCATTATATAATATTTTTTCTAAATTTTAACCCCCATTATATAATCTTGAATATATAGCTAGTTTATTTCAATTGGCAATGTGTATAATTATTGTTCTAGCAAACTTGTTTGTTCATGTCCACTTCAAAGTTATTTGCTTGAATAAGGTGAATAATGTTGAAGGTATTGAGCTAGCTTATTGCTCAATATCTCACCTTGGGAAAGCCATGTTCTAGCTTGTTAGCTTTTCTTGCTAGTTGATTGTTGTATTTGTCAAACTAGCAAGGTGGTCATGAGCTTCATCTATCCATATTGTTCACAATGTTTTATTTGATAATTAGCTAGTTGTTACGTCAAATGATACCGTAGCCAATTTGCTAATGGATAGGGACATAGTTTGTTACCTTGGAATTACAATATTGTTATAAATAGTTGATTGACTCATCTCAATGTAGTTTGAATTGACATTGAATTTGTTGGGGCCATGGAGCTAGCTTATAATAAATTCTATTACCTTAGAAATGCAATGCTCTACTAGTTAGTTAGGTGTATCATGTCAACACTTTTTGTAATCTGTTGCAATTGATTTTGTTGCAATCCAACACCTATTTGTTCGACATGCCATACCGATACATTTGTCGGAATGGCTTTGGTTGAATCTCAATTGCTCATGATTTTTCATTGGCAAATGAGTTAGACAACAGATGATTGATGGATTGGTGTGAAAAGAGACTTTTCCATTGAAGCAATGAGCCAGATAGCTTGGGGGCTACTTTAAAAAGAGCTTCCAAATTGCTTAAAAATGAAAGTGTGGCAAATAGTAAAGGACTACAGATGCATATATATGGTTTATGTACTAATTAAAAATAAATATTTTGAAGTATTGCTTTATGGATCTTAAGTGGACAACAACATACTCTCTCTCTCTCTCTCTCTCTCTCTCTTGTATGGGTTATCAATCATTGCATGTCTTAGCACTTATCGAACTTTTGAGGTCATTGATGGTTGATACTCCAAGTCTCAAGAAATCCTTCTCTCTTCAAAGGGACCTATATCATAACTTGCATTCATGGAATAGTGTGACCAAACTAAAAACACCCAATGGCCTAGAGGGTACTATCTACCAAAAGCAGCATGTGGAGTGGACCTACATAAAATTGACTAGTTGTTGTGACATTGGAGTTTCTCGCAAACATGTGAATCACCACCTTTTTACCACTTCAATTAGTTAGATTTTTCAATGCACTTCTCCATGGTGAGGGATAAGCCATGATGACCTATTGTCTCACCTAGTGTGTTGTATCCTACTGGGGCAAAGGTGGGTACACACACACACACACACACACACACACACACACACACACACACACACACACGAATACTTCCCTAACTATGAATTATTTTTTTATGTACCCCCATGAAATATTTCCTTTACATTTTCTTTTTAACTACCCCACATACCAAGCCCATTAATCGTCCCATACCTCCTCTAATCCCTTCTTAACCCATGCACTCATTCGCTCCTTACTCCACTTGTGACTTAAACTTCACTTGTGGGTAAATTGTTTTTTTAATTTTCTAAGAATCCATATGGTTGTCTATATTCCTAGGTAAAGCGATAACAAGCCGGGGAAAATAGGCATTACCTGTCTACCCAAATGTAACTATAATGTTCTAAGACCTAGTTTGTTTGGATGGTGGCAGGTAAGTGGACTCCGACCTCAAAACCTGGACTACTTGAGGATTTAACATCTTTTTTAAATATTATATTTTCCAAACTCAATATTTTAAAAATTCTTAATTTTGATAGAAATTTTTACAAACTTTGGTTGCATTTTTCAACTTAGATGTCTCAAACATTTTTTCCTTATATGTTTCTCTTTTTAAACTTTTTATCCAATTGATGGAATTAATTGTATGCTCAATTATTGATGGGACTTTTTAATCTAAACATGCACTTTGATTTCCCAACTAGCCTTTGGTCGGTCTAGTGCCATACAATTAATTCACATCCATTGGATAATTCTTTAGCTTGGATAATCCCTAGTCATGTTGTGATCCATCTTATTTTTTACTAACTTTTATATCTATTTTACAGAAGTGGATTACGCATTTACTATTGGCATTATTTTTTCATTTTGACACTTATCATATAGATCCACTTTTATTCACTTGTTATCAGTAGGTGGGGAGTAAGTTCCACATGGTGGGCTTACTCTCTACCATGTGGTCTTACCCTTTGGTTGGGGGTGGGCCACACACAAAAAAAAAAAAAAAAAAAAAAAAGAAAGATTAGTAAATGTATCTCACACACACACACACAGACACTTATTTCTTTACACACGAACACACACACACACACACACACACATACACACACACACACACACACACACACACATACACACACATGAATACTTCCCTAACTATGAATTATTCTTTTATGTACCCCTGTGAAATCTTTCCTTTACATTTTCTTTTTAACCACCCCACATACCAAGCCCACTAATCGTCCCATTGCTCCTCTAATCCCTTCTTAACCCATGCACTCATTCGCTCCTTACTCCACTTGTGACTTAAACTTCACTTGTGGCTAAATTGTTTTTTTAATTTTCTAAGAATCCATATGGTTGTCTATATTCCTAGGTAAAGCGATAACAAGCCAGGGAAAACAGGCATTACCTATCTACCCAAACGTAACTATGATGTTCTAACACCTAATTTGTTTGGATGGTGGCAAGTAAGTGGACCCCGACCTTGGAACATGGACTGCCTGAGGATTCAACATCTTTTTTCAATATTACTATTTGCCAAACTCAATATTATTAAAAATTCTTAATTTTAATCAAAATTTTTACAAAGTTTAGTTGCATTTTTCAACTTAGATGTCTCAAACATTTTCTCCTTATATGTTTCTCTTTTTAAACTTTTTATCCAATTGATGGAATTAATTGTATGGCTCAATTATTGATGGGAATTTTTAATCTAATTACACACACACACTTGCTCCCCATAGGGCATGATTGCATTAATACATATGCATATATGCCCCCAAAAGAATATGTAAATACGTGGACATATGTACATCATGGACATATGTATAAGGTTGAAAGCCAATATCTACTTAATAATTTTTGCTGTTGAAGAATATATAGATATATACACATAGACATGATTATTTGTTAAATTACACGGCGCAGCGGAACAGAAACTGAATAAAGAATAGAGAGTACACAGCAAAATGGAGATGAACAAAATTTTCCTTCAATACTGATGTAGTACAGATGATGGCTTCGTCCACCTGTGCGCTCCCACAATGGAGCTTAGATGGCGATCTAGATAGATACTACGTGAAGAGCTACTAGTTGAAAGATCTCTATTGGAAGATTTAATCTAGTGTAATGGACTGGGGAGGTCGCCTCTTTATAAACCCACATCTTCCCCCCAAGGCCTGTGTAGGCATCTTACTGCACAAGTCAACATGCACCAACTCTAGAGGAGCATTTGCTCTATTCTTGCTTTCTTGTGGGAATGCCTTTCTCTATTGCTTGCCCATCATGCAAGCTTCACACAGTTCTTTGATTTCTACTACTGCAGGTAAGTGAGCAACCATACCTTGCTTTTGCATCTCCTTCAGCACTACAAATTCGATGTGGCTAGTTGTTTTGTGCCAAAGTCTGCTTGTGCCCACCACTCCAGTGGTGGCTGTAAGAGCACTTAGCTCATGCAGGTTGTTCCTCCTTACTCCTATGCCAACAAGATTGCCAGCACTATCCAGAATTTCTGTTCGTGTCTTGTTGAACCTCACCTCATGGTCGAGGTCAGTTATGGAAGCAACTGATAGCAAATTTCTCTTGATTTGTAGAACATACAACACATTAGATAGTTTCTTAACATCTCCATTTACAGAAACAAATGAAACCATACCTATACCCTCAACAGGGCATTTTGCATTATTTCCAACTGTCACGGTGATGGGTTCCTGAAGAGACTGCATGGAACAATATAGACCCTTCTTGCAAGTCATGTGACGAGAGCCACCACTATCCCACACCCATGAATTAGTGGTTGACGCTTCTTGAATTGAGGAACACTCTTCCTCAATGGCCAGAAATAGATCCAACTCTGCTTCCGTTGTGTTAGCTATCTCTTTCCCCTTATCTGTCTTCTTTAGGGTACCATTCTTTTCATCAGCTTTCTTGACCCGGCAATCTGTAATCACATGGCCCTTCTTCTTGTAGTAGAAGCATTCTCCTTGAAACTTCTTCTTGTCGCCCTTCTTCTTTTTATCACCACTAGTACACTTGAAACAAAGGATTGGACAACAGGATGACTACTTTGGCTTGACATTTTCTTAAGAATTCACTACAGTGAGCTACAAGTACTCACTAAGGTGTTTCCATAGACTAGGGTGTGTTTAAAGGAATGACGGCTCTCGATAAATCAATGTTAATCTTGTCATTATGCAATTATATATGTAAAGGAAAGGTAGATAGCATGTCTCATTGGTCAAGCATATCCATGATTATTTTGTTAAGTGACAAATGCATTTTCTCTGTGCAAATACATATACTTTGTGCCAACTCAACAATATTGTGGCTACCTTGCTTGATTTGTTCTTGATTTTTTCAAAGTGACATAAGGAATGTTAATATTTAAAGATTGTAGGCCTATATACAATATACAAGGCGAATTTCTTGACAATAGGTTGGGACCATTAAAAAAACTTGTTCTTAACCCATGGTGTATAATATAACATCTTTTGGGGGATAGTACATGAGCAAAGAGCATAGTGAAAGATGAGCCTTAAAATTTGGAGAAATAGACTATGCCATTTTTCCTATGCAAGTTTGTGTGGTGATATATAAGTCTTTAATTGAATCATTAATCTTCTAAAGGGATATGGAAAGAAGCCATTAAAAAAATTTGTATGGTAATTAAACACGGTATTATGCCATTTATGGAATTAAAAAGGTACCACCTTGCATGGAGTGTAGTAGCCAAAGGTAGACAATAGGCTTTTAAAAATTTTGACTAAGAGGCCTGTTTATATGATGGAGATGTGGAGGCTATTGTAGGCTTCTTCCTAAATATATCCAATGTGTATCTATGTTGCACATCTTTTGCTTGCATTTATGGTGACTATTGGCTAATTGGGTTCTTTTTGCTACTAGATATAGATGACCAAATGTAACAATGTCCTCTATGATTGAATAAGATGGTTGGATACAAATGGCATCTCTAGATACATAGGTTCATTTCTATGTCAAGAATATCCTTTATTTGGGTCGAAACGATGGTCGGTTGATTATACAAGTAGGCTCATCAACAACTGATACTTGCACAAACTATGCACCTCTATCACTTGTCATTTTACCAACTTTGCTGGGACTGATGATGGGTATACCAAATGGGGGCATCTACCTATCAATACTTGACAGTTTAATTAGCATTTGTGTAATATTTTTTACTCTGTGTACAATAATATGCATTGGACACCTTCACTAATGTTTTGCTTGTTCGAGCATCTTGGAGTATAGTTGGAATGCATGGCAATGAATTACACACCACAAACAAGTTGACCTACATTTCCCTTAATGACCCATATCTACCTATCTAATAAAGGTATACTCAATTGATGATCTCTCTATTTTTTAAATCTGCTCGTAAGCTCCTCATAAGAAGCTAGTTTGTGAAGAAGGATTGACCATGGCAGCCTAGTCATAGTGAGGATTGCATAACCAATCTAAACGACTATCACTTGACAATATTGGTCTAATACAAAGCCAAAGTTTTGAGACAACTATGGATTGTTTGGCCAAGTTCATGTCTCATATAGAGGCGATATAGTTTTTTAAAAATCTTCCATATGCAAGGGGATGCTACTCATGGCTATATAGTTCTACAATCATGTATGTTTTAAAGAATCCTTACAAGAGCTAACTATATTTTAGAAGGTATAGACACATAGGCCCATTTCCATTAAGGAGATTACAATCAAGCTAAGTCATGTTGAGTAATTTTAACCTCTTCAATGGAAATGGAAGCTTGTGTCTAGACCTTCCAATGTAAGGATTCTTTAACAAAAACATCAAGGTGATTGGTAAATGTACACTCACATGTGCTATATATGTTCCAAAAAAGGTACAACTGATGTGAAACATTGATACCTTTGAGTCGTACAATGATTTGGATACAGAGGGGATTATGGCATTTGCCCGGTAGGAAAAGTATTCCACAATCACGTGTGCTACAAATGTTCCAAACTAAGCTATATGATCTTTTTGTGGATATGATCTTGAAACTATTCCAAAGACACTAATACAATGTGCTCCATGAATATGATGAAATTATTTGAGACACTATAATTATGTCAAGAACTGTACTTGTTCCATGGATGACATAATATGATTAGGATGAAACTTTTTTGTGATAATTGGATGGGGGAATTTGGCAAGTAAAATTCATTACCACTTCATGAGAATATGAAGGGTATCCATACACTTGGTAATATTACTCGACCATGATACAATTCAAACTTGATCTTAGGAGCTAATATCCAAAACTATGGGGAGATATCTAAGGCTCATTGGATTATAGAATACGGGTGAAAATGGAGATGGAAGATTGTCAAGTAGGCCACCTATTTTTATGGGAGAAGTGGTGGCAAAACCATACAATCATACATAGCCTCCCCATGTTATTCATACAATCATGCATGGGCATGCCATTCCTACATCCAAGTTGGCAAATTAACATTAAACTTAGACCTATCCAAAATCGAAAGTAATATCATGGAGCCACCATGAAGAAAACCACCAAGTCAAGACTTAAAACGTAGTGACACCAACTAAGAATATCACTGACTACTCAAGAGAGTGGACCAAGTCTATTTATTTTTTCTATAATTCAAGCTTAACATTGATGTTATCTACTGGGTTATCACACGTGGTGGAAAATTAACACAACATTAAAAGCGTATACATGACTATTCCTTTTTTAAACATGGGAATTACTAGCATAAGTCGTAGGGTTGAGGTAAGTAAGGTCTAAGGCAAAAATGAGGGAGATATATATGTGGAAAGTCCCACATATGTGAAGGGACACGCATAAAGTTAAGATCATGGAATTTTATGCATGGGAATACTTAAGGTCTATCGCATACAAATTGACATAGTCGGCTGTTAAGAGTCCAGACTCTATAAAAGCATCAATCATGGCCGAACAAAAAGCCTCACCAGCCATCTTGATAGCTTGTTTCTCCCTGGCTAGTACTATGTACTCTCCATTATCTAAGCCTTCACAGATAGGGAGCAGCAAGAAGAAGATGCGTCACCTTGGGTTGATCGTGATCACATAAGAAGATGCATCACCATGTCTCTTCTCTTTGTCATAACATGATGTGAGTCGCGACTCATGAGGTGCTTGCATATGGTACAAGAGTTGAATCTTTAAGGTGCCTAGGACTCGACATGTGTCTATGCAACTACTGGCAATGGGTAGGGGGAGTCGCCTCACGACTAGATGCTCACATTCTCACAAACATGCTCACAGCCGGCCACAGTGCAAGAGCAAATTTATCTTCGAAAGGATTTGCCACATTTGTCTCACAGGATTTCGATGCTTGGATCAAGTGTAACGTCCTTTGCCCAGCTACTACTGCTCACTCCTTTGCAGTTCTCTTTGAGAGGCTACCTAAGTTCCCCACCAAGCATTTCGCTCGTACTTACATGGATGCAGTAGAGAGGATCGCATGAATGGAAAATGCTGACGTTGAAGAGGAAGAAAAGAGAATTGATATGGACCTAAAGAAGATGCTCAAGAAGGGTTCGCTGGGAACTTACCAAGCTACCATCAAGAACGTCATGCCTGTGGGTTACTTTGTAACGATGCCCAATGGTAGAGAAGGTAGTCCCACACTACATAAAGTGGTCATGGATGAGCATAGACTATGCAGTATTTCTAGAGGTATGTATAAACTTCCTATTTTGAGCTTGCATTGCTTTCCATGTACTCAAACAATAATCATACGGAAGAGTGAAGTGCTTCCAAGCATGCATAGTTGCCAAGGTCCAAGCTTGCTTTGCTACCTTATGCTAGATTGAGAGCCTACGCTTGTATCCAAGCCTATTCTATCAATCACCGTGACTATGTATTAGGCGGGTGGTTGACAATTACAATTAATTTTGTGTAACGCTCCATAGATTCAAGATTTATCAAGTCGGGTAGCTATAACTATGCAACCAACAACTATGAAGACATATGGTGGTTTTACAATTGAATGAAGCCTCGAGGAGGTGAAGATTTCAACAATGATCTTGACTTAGATCTAATCAATACTTGACTCATCCAAACTTGATACGTCAAGTGGACATACTATGAAGGTAAGTGGTTCATTCTCATTGAGCATTATGATAGCAATAAGACTTGACACTTAGTTCTTCTCGTGCTCTTTTACATAAGCGGCCACTAGATGATATAGACTTCTAGTGCTTCATTCTCATTGAGCAAACACTAGACATTTAGTTCTTCTCATGGGGTTCTCATGCTTCTTTACATAAATGGCCACTTAGTTATTCACGTGATCCTTTAGATAAGTGGCCACTATGTGATATAACCTTCGCTAGTTTTTAATGTGCAGCTTCTTAATGCTTTTAGGAACTCACTAATTCATAATTTTGGTAAGGAATCCTAGGCCATCTTGTCATATATATCCATAAAATATTTCATTATGATGCTCATACCACTACACTTGTGGCTTTATGAAATCCTTTTGAGGATCATTTTGAGTGAATCGTAAACTTAACATGGTGTACTATTCCCAAAATAGTACATGGATGCAAGGACATGATTGGTCCCCAAGTACATGGGTTTTTCCTACAAACACATGTAGGATT